>NW_026138376.1:7500-59425 GCF_025592945.1 Manacus candei
AACCCGACTGTAACCCCTAACCCTAATGTTACACCTAAACCTACCCCTAAACCCGACTGTAACCCCTAACCCTAATGTTACACCTAAACCTACCCCTAAACCTGACTGTACCCCTAACCCTAAGGTTTAAGGGTAGGTTTAGGTGTAGTATAACTGTAACCCCTAACCCTAATGCTACACCTAAACCTACCCCTACACCTCACTTGAAACCCTAACCCTAAATCTAACTGTAAGCCTAATGCTGATTGTAACCCTCTCTCTAGGCCTAGGTCCAGGTTTAGGGTTAGAGTTAGGCTTAAGGTTTGGCCTACGGTTAGGTGTAGTCTTAGGGTTAGGTTGTGGGTTAGGTTCTAGGGTTGGGGTGATGGTTATGGTTAGGGTTAGGTGTTAAATTAGGGTTCGGGTTGGCCTAGGGTTATGCGTTGGGTTGGGGTTTAAGCTAGGTTTAGATTTAGGTGTACGGTTAGGCCCAGGTGTAGGGGTAGGATTAGGGTTTGGGTTATTTATAAGGCTAGGCGTAGTCCTTCCCCTCGGGGAAGCTGTGGGGTTTGGGCTAGGGTTTGGCTTACAGGTAGGCCTAGGGTTAGGGTTTGGGATAGGTGTAAGCCTAGGGTTGATGGGGGGTTTTTGGGTGGTTGTTTTTGTGTTGTGAGGTGTGTTTGTGGTGTTATTTGGGTGCATTTTTATGTATTTTTATTAATTTTTATTAAAAATTAATTTTATGTGCAGTTCAATGATTGTCCACAAGGTGGCAGCAGTTCGATTAATTTTCAGTTGCAATTGCGGGTTTTTTTCAGCAGGTGGCGCTGTTATGAATTTTTTTAAATGCAGTTCCTGCTTTCCGTCAGCAGGTGGCGCAGTTATGAATTTTTTTAAAATGCAGTTCCTGTTTTCCGTCAGCAGGTGGCAGCATTTCATGTGAAATATATGTGCAATTCCTTTTCTATGTCACCAGGTGGCAGTGTTGTTATGCGATTTTTGACTTATTAGATTATTTTTTGTTTTATAACTGTATTTATTGCTGCAGGTTTTTTGGAAAATTGGATAATTGGCTTGTAATTGCTGAGTGGCTTGAAAATTTACTTGTGTAATTCAGTGAAAATTAAAATCAGGAGAAGAGCCTAAGAGAAATAAAATCAGGAGAAGAGCCTAAGAAAATTAAAATCAGGAGAGGAGCCTAAAAAAAATTAAAATCAGGAAAGGAGTCTATGAGAAATGAAATCAGGAAAAGAGCCTAAAAAAATTAAAATCAGGAGAAGAGCCTAAGAGAAATAAAATCAGGAAAAGAACCTAAGAAAATTAAAATTCGGAGAAGAGCCCAACAGAATTAAAATCAGGAAAAGAGCCTAAAAAAATTAAAATCAGGAGAAGAGTCTAAAAAAATTAAAATCAGGAGAAGAGCCTAAAAAAATTAAAATCAAGACAAGAGCCTAAGAAAATTAAAATCAGGAGAAGAGTCTAAGAGAAATAAAATCAGGAAAAGAGCCTAAAAAAATTAAAAGCAGGAAAAGAGCCTAAGAGAAATAAAATCAGGAGAAGAGTCTAAAAAAATTAAAATCAGGAGAAGAGCCTAAGAGAAAAAAAATCAGGAGAAGAGCCTAGGAAAATTACAATCAGGAGAAGAGACTAAGAGAAATAAAAAGAGGGAGAAGTGAGTAAAAGAATTAAAAGCAAGAGAAGAGATTAAGAGCATTAAAATCAGGAGAAGAGCCTAAGAGAATTAAAATCAGGAGAAGAGACTACAAGAATTAATAGCAGGAGAAGAGCCTAAGAGAAATAAAAGCAGAATATGAGACTAAGAGAATTAAAATCAGGAAAAGAGACTAAGAGAAATAAAAGTAAGACAAAATTAGAGGGCATTTCTAAAGCTGCAGTGCATCCCCGCTTCTCATGCTGCCTCCCCGATTCACCTACAAGGCTCCTCTCTCTTCAGCTGCTCCCAAGACCACCCCTGCAAATGAAATGGGCAAATGCTCAAACACTCAGCTCTCCAACATTTAGGGACTGCTCACAACGAAAGACAAAAACCTCTAAACCCTAGACACTGGTTCCTACTCTACCTAGCTGGGACTCCATACACCCAAGCAGGGCATCACAAGGCCATCCTGCTCACAGACTGGACAGACTCTGAGCAATATTCTATCTACGCACTGATCCACGTAGCAAAGCAGAGCAGTTCCAGGTTGACCCCAAGTGACACACCCCACACCTGTGACCACACACACCACGTGACACAATTAAGAGACGAAGGACACAAACACAGACGAGACAAAGGACATGACACAGACTGGAACTGCTCTGCCCGGCACATGTGAATCCAATGATAAAAAGTAAGCCCTTCCTTTGATGCGTACAAATAATCTGTTATAGGATATCCCTTGCACCGGACTAATTTCAAAAACCCTTCCAGGCAAGGCACATATACTTGCACTGACTCCCAGCCCCTCTCTGGGTCTTTGCCCTGCACTTATCTTTCCGAGAGCCGGGGATGCCAATCCAGTTTTGATGCAGACGAGGGGCACCTGGGCTGGCTCAGACGTTCCTGCCATCGTCAGACTACTCGGAGTCAACTGCCAGAAAGAAAACCAGACACCATATGTGAGTAGTGTGGCACGTGGCCCCAGCCCCCATGACCCCTCTACTCGCTGTCACTGAGGCAGGGCCTCGGGTTGCTGGCTCTGACTGGAGTCGGACAATGTGCTGTCATCTTCTGGGATACCTGAGTGAGTGAGAGACAAAATTAGAGGGCATCTCTAAAGCTGCAGGGGATCCCCGCTCCTCCTGCTGCCTCCCCAACTCACCTCCAAGGCTCCTCTCTCTTCAGCTGCTCCCAAGACCGCCCCTGCAAATGAAATGGCCAAACGCTCAAACACTCAGCTCTCAAACATTTAGGGATTGCTCACAACGAAAGACAAAAACCTCTAAACCCTAGACACTGGTTCCTACTCTACCTAGCCAGGACTCTATACACCCAAGCAGGGCATCGCAAGACCATCCTGCTCACAGACTGGACAGACTCTGAGCAATATTCTATCTACCCACTGATCCACGGAGCAGGGCAGAGCACTTCCAGGCTGACCCCAAGTGACACACCCCACACCTGTGACCACACACACCACGTGACACAATTAAGAGACGAAGGACACAAAACACAGAGGAGACAAAGGACGTGACACACACCAGAACTGCTCTGCCCGGCACATGTGAATCCAGTGATACAAAGTAAGCCCTTCCTCTGATGCATCCAAATAACCTGTTCCAGGATACCCACTGCACTGGACTAATTGCAAAAATCCCTCCAGGCCAGGCACAGACTTGCACCCACTCCCAACCCCTCTCTGGGTCTTTGCCCTGCACTTATCTTTCCGAGAACCGGGGATGTGAATCCATCTTGGATGCACAGGAGGGGCACCTGGGCTGGCTCAGACGTTCCTGCCATCATGAGACTACTAGGAGTCAACTGCAAGAAAGAAAACCAGACACCAGATCTCAGTAGTGTGGCACGTGGCCCCAGCCTCCATAATCCCTCTACTCACTCTCACTGAGGCAGGGCCTCGGGTTGCTGGCTCTGACTGGAGTCGGACAATGTGCTGTCATCTTCTGGGTTACCTGAGAGAGTGAGAGACAAAATTATAGGGCATCTCTAAAGTTGCAGCGGATCCCCGCTCCTCCTGCTGCCTCCCTGACTCACCTCCAATGCTCATCTGCACCCAAAGATTACCTCGATGGCACCTGCAATCAAAAAGCTTAATCCTTCATTGCTGATCCTTTTAATACTCAGAGATTACCTACAAGGACAGCTCCAGGGGACCAAACCGTGTCCATCTCCTCATTGTGAGTTGGCTTCGGCCCTGTCAGGTTGTGTACATCTCCTGCAAAAAAAAACCAGACGCAAATGTGAGTACTGAGATACTGCCCAAGAGTTTGCTGCCCCCATGGCAGCTTCTGTCTGACACCCCTTGACCGTGACCTCTTACAGGCAGGGTCCCCATCACGCTGGACTGCACGTCAGAAGTCGGTGCACTGCCTGGAAAACAAAAAAACAAGTATGTACACAGATTCACCACAAGTACACCGCCTGCAAAAGAGCAGCTAGTTTTGTCCTGCAGTCACTGCTCACCTTCCTCACCAGGCTCACCTTCCCTCTGGTGCCTATCGTCTGCTGGGCCGAGGGCTCTGCATCTTTAAAAAAACCCAAAAAAACAAAACTAAACCACCAAACCATCCAAATGATCAAGCAAACCTCAGGCCAAAAGTCATGTCTTGGCTCTGACCTTACATGAGAACCCACTTTCTGACTCTGCTCCTCCAGCCTCTTCTGTTCATCTCTGCTTTACATCCAGTTCCTCTGACGCTGCAAAGAAATGAGTTACCAAAGTCAGCCACATAGACAGGGAGACCTTAACTGCTGTGCAATTCTAATTTCTCCTTAGACAAGTCCTCTGGGGTCCAAAGACAACCTGCACAAACATACACTGCCCTAACTTTAAGACCCTCCCCTCAGTGGCTGTGCCTATCCACAGGTTAACCAGAAAGTCTCCTTTCTACTCCACCTACCCCCAAGTCTACACTGCAGGGCAGAGCAGTTCCAGGCCCAACACAAACTCCAAGGACACATTCCCAGACAAGTGCTGTGGTGCAACCAGGAGAGAGAACTCTGAGAAAGGAACGACGCCAAAATGGATGCGCTGCCGCACGAGAAGACGGAGGATACGGCGAGACTGAACGGAGGAGGCTCTGGGGAGCCTGAAAAGACACTCTAACAGAATGGCCTGGGACAAGAACTGCCTACAGAATTGCTAAGATGGATGGGAGACAATGCTGTGTTCAGAATCTTCTCAGATTCTCACAAGTCCCAGGCAGTTACAAGGGATGACTGCACAGCACAGCCACCGATACAACCTGTAAGGAGGCTGTAAAAGACACCTGACCTGACACTTCTCAGATGCGATTCCGATGCACGTCCAAGCTAGAGAGCCAAAGAACGGATGGTATGGGCACTGGGCTGGGCAGTGCAGAGGTTCAAGACCCTAGGAATGATGCCTTGGCATCTCAGATAAGACCTTTGAGGGCAGAAAGCAAATATGTAGTGACTGTGAATAGGAAGACACAAAACACAGACTGGACAAAGGACATGACACAGACCTGAACTGCTCTGCCCTGCGCATCCTACTCCATGATGAAAAGTAAACTGCTCCTCCTATGTGTGCCAAGGGCCTCTTAGGGCAGACCCTTTCCCCTCTGCTCATTTGAAATCCTCCCTCCTAACCATAAAACTGGACCCAGCTCTCATCCCCTCTCCAGATGGGAGCCCTCCACTTATCTTTCCCACAGCTGGGGATGTGAATCCATCTTCGATGCCAAGGAAGGACGCCCGGCTGGCTCAGAGGGTCCTGTGATCCCTGACTTGGTCGCTGTGAGAAAGAAAACTGGAATTGAGACAAGAGTTCAGCAGCACGTGGGAGATAACCCCGCAATTGGCTACTCACCCTCCCCTGAGCTCAGAGGTTCTCGGGCCACTGGCTCCGACCCCCGTCAGAGGCTGCTGCCGTCACCGTGTGCCGTACCTGGGGGAGTGAGAAAAAAAGTTACGTGGTGTTTCTGAAAGTGAGGGAGATCCCAGCACCTCCTCACTACCTCCCCGACTCAACCTCAATGCTCCTCCTTTGCCAAACACAGGCTGGATGGCACCTGCAACTGGAAAAGGTCCAGCCTTAATTGATGACCCTTGTAGTACTAGGAGATTACTCACAAGGACAGCTGAAGACCATCAAACCTAACTGGCAGGTGGCTGCGGCCCTCTGAGGCTGCACACATTCTCTGCAAAGTAAGAAAGCCAAAGGCAAATGTACACACTGAGATGCTGCCTGAAAGGATGGCTTTCCTGGGGTAGCTCCTACTTACCTCTCCTCCACAGTGACCTCTCACCAGCAGGGTCCCTGAAGCACTGGACTGTCTGTTAGAAGGTGGCAGAACCCCTGGAAAACACAACAAACAAAGCACGTGCACAGATTCACCACAACACCTGTAAAAGACCATCTAGTCCTGTCCTAGAGTCAATGCTCACCGGGACTCACCCCGATCACCTCCCCTCCGGTGCCTAGAGCCTCCTGGGGCCAGGGCTCTGCAGCTGAAAACAAAGAAAAAACAAACCAGAAAAACAAAACCCTTAACACCGTGAGTAAACATGGAGCCACAAGCCACATCTTTGCGCTGACATCAGGTGATGACCCACCCTTCTTGCTCTGCTCCTCTGGCCTCTGTTCTGTTCAACTCTGCTTTACACCCTGTCCCTCTGACATGGTAAAGAAACCCTAACCAAAGTCACCCAGATACATGGGGAGAGCTCAAAGAGTCTCCCTTCTCTTTAGACAAACCACCCAGGGTCACTGCCTGCAGCCAAAGACTGCACCTGTAATCACACAGAATATCTGGGTGAACGAGAGGAAAACTTAAGTGGCACATCTGAAAAGTCAGTGGATGCCTTCACAGGCATTTAGGGGGCTCCTGGACACTGCTTTCCACACATACTCCCTTCAAAACGCCCCTGGCAATTCCTAAGCTGACACCCCAGCCCTTCCTCCAGCTCTGGGCTGTAACCCCCCACTGACTACTTGCAAACCTGGGTGTCTGTAGTCAGCTTCAACACAGAGCAGCTTCACCTGAGGACTGGATAACACTGGTGAAAAAACGCCAAGCTGCAGTTGAGATGATCAGGAGATCCCAAAAGATGCAAGGCCTCTAAGGGAAAGAAAAAAAGATAACACATTACAAAAGCATCTTACCAGTATGGAACACAAAAATATTAAGTTTAAAAGCCCTGCATTTGAGTGTAATCCTCTTCATTGCCATATACATCTCTGCTTCTTTGGATGCCAAAGCTGATACTTCAATAAAGCAGGAATAGCTTGAAAAGTCCCATTCAATGAACGAAAGGGAGAGCTCCTACCCCTTTGAAGCCCAGCTGCTGAATGACCTCCCTGAGCAAAGGCTGGGGTTAATATACCCCTGGCCGTGCCCACCTCCCTTCCCGTGAGGCCCCGGGGGAAAGGGAGCAGCCCAATCCCAGACGATATAAAAGCTCTGGGAGCAGCAGCACCTGAGTGGCATCTCTGATTTAAAATCAGGATGGGTGAAGAGCCTGATGATGAGTGGCTCGAGGGGGGCTAGAAAAGCGCGGCGGGGAGTGAGGAGTTGGAGCAGCGGGGAGCGAGGAGTTGGAGCGGTGGGGAATGAGGAGTTGGAGCGGCGGGGAGGAGTGAGGAGCGGCGGGGAGGAGTGAGGAGCGGCGGAGAGTGAGTGAGTTGGAGCGGCAGGAGGCTGGAGAGGCGCGGGCTGGGGCTCCGCGGCGTGGCCGTGTCCTACCTGCGGGACAAGGGTGATCCTGGCGGTACCGGAACGAGGCGCGGGGGGGACCGGAGGGAGCCCCGGGAATGCCGGGACCCTCCCGGTGTGTCGGGCTGAGCCCCCGGGGATGCCGGGACCCTCCCGCGGGGACGTGCTGAGCCCCCGGGGATGCCGGGACCCTCCCGGGGTGCCGGGCTGAGCCCCCGGGGATGCCGGGACCCTCCCGGGGTGTCGGGCTGAGCCCCCGGGGATGCCGGGACCCTCCCGGGGTGTCGGGCTGAGCCCCCGGGGATGCCGGGACCCTCCCGGGGTGTCGGGCTGAGCCCCCGGGGATGCCGGGACCCTCCCGGGGTGTCGGGCTGAGCCCCCGGGGATGCCGGGACCCTCCCGGGGTGTCGGGCTGAGCCCCCGGGGATGCCGGGACCCTCCCGGGGTGTGGGGCTGAGCCCCCGGGGCTGCCGGGACCCTCCCGGGGTGTGGGGCTGAGCCCCCGGGGCTGCCGGGACCCTCCCGGGGTGTCGGGCTGAGCCCCCGGGGCTGCCGGGACCCTCCCGGGGTGTCGGGCTGAGCCCCCGGGGCTGCCGGGACCCTCCCGGGGTGTCGGGCTGAGCCCCCGGGGCTGCCGGGACCCTCCCGGGGTGTCGGGCTGAGCCCCCGGGGCTGCCGGGACCCTCCCGGGGTGCTTCGCGACGGGGGATGTGGAGTGAGGTAATTACGGGAATCAGGAAGTGCTTCCACGGACCCGCGCCCGGTTCGGTGGTTGTCTGAGGTTTGAACCGGGAAAGAGCCGCTGTCCTGCGGTGAGGACCAGGGAAAATAGCCTTACAATGAGAGTGGGGAGATTCGGATTAGAGATTAGGAAAAAATTGGGTGGTCCCGCATTGGAATAGGTTGCCCAGGGAGGTGGTGGAGTCGCCGTTGCTGCAGGTGTTCAAGAAGTGTCCGGATCTGGCGCTGGGTGACGGTTTAGGAGTTACAGTGACAGTGTTTGGGAATAGTTGGGCTGTGATGCCGAAAGACCCGGTCCGAAAAACTGCTCGGAGACTTTTGCACCTTTAAACAGCAAGGTATTTGTTTGTTTAACGTTGGGAACAAGCCAGCTTGTGCTTAATTGTTCCTAATTAATGAATTAATTAATTACTCACAATGTGCACTCTTTTGATTATGGTACTTAATTTATACCACAGCTATAAAATGAGTAATGATAACAAAAAAATGGCTGGAACTTTTCCAGTTGCAGGTGCCATCCAGCCTGCCTTTGAAAAGGAGGAGCATTGAGGTTGAGTCAGGGAGGTAGGGAGGAGGTGCTGGGGTCTCCCTTACTTTCAAACACACCACGTAACTTTTTTTCTCACTCCCCCAGGTACGGCACACGGTGACGGCAGCAGCCTCTGACGGGGGTCGGAGCCAGTGGCCCGAGAACCTCTCAGCTCAGGGGAGGGTGAGTAGCCAATTGCGGGGTTATCTCCCACGTGCTGCCCAACTCTTGTGTCAGTTTCTGTTTTCTTTCTCACAGCGACCGAGTCAGGGATCACAGGACCCTCTGAGCCAGCCGGGCGTCCTTCCTTGGCATCGAAGATGGATTCACATCCCCAGCTGTGGGAAAGATAAGTGGAGGACTAGCACCTGGAGAGGGGATGAGAGCTGGGTCCAGTTTTATTGTTAGGAGGGAGGATTTTCAAATGAGCAGAGGGGAAAAGGTCTGCCCTAAGAGGCCCTTGGCACACATAGGAGGAGCAGTTTACTTTTCATCATGGAGTAGGATGCGCAGGGCAGAGCAGTTCAGGTCTGTGTCATGTCCTTTGTCCAGTCTGTGTTTCATGTCTTACTATTCACAGTCACCACATATTTGCTTTCTGCCCTCAAAGTTCTTATCTGCCCTCAAAGGTCTTATCTGAGATACCAAGGCATCATTCCTAGGGTCTTGAACCTCTGCACTGCCCAGCCCAGTGCCCATACCATCCGTTCTTTGGCTCTCTAGCTTGGACGTGCATCGGAATCGCATCTGAGAAGTGTCAGGTCAGGTGTCTTTTACAGCCTCCTTACAGGTTGTATCGGTGGCTGTGCCGTGCAGTCATCCCTTGTCATCCCACCTAGGACTTGTGAGAATCTGAGAAGATTCTGAACACAGCATTGTCTCCCATCCATCTTAGCAATTCTGTAGGCAGTTCTTGTCCCAGGCCATTCTGTTAGAGTGTCTTTTCAGGCTCCCCAGAGCCTCCTCCGTTCAGTCTCGCCGTATCCTCCGTCTTCTCGTGCGGCAGCGCATCCATTTTGGCGTCGTTCCTTTCTCAGAGTTCTCTCTCCTGGTTGCACCACAGCACTTGTCTGGGAATGTGTCCTTGGAGTTTGTGTTGGGCCTGGAACTGCTCTGCCCTGCAGTGTAGACTTGGGGGTAGGTGGAGTAGAAAGGAGACTTTCTGGTTAACCTGTGGATAGGCACAGCCACTGAGGGGAGGGTCTTAAAGTTAGGGCAGTGTATGTTTGTGCAGGTTGTCTTTGGACCCCAGAGGGCTTGTCTAAGAAGAAGTGACAATTGCACAGCAGTTAAGGTCTCCCTGTCTATGTGGCTGACTTTGGTAACTCATTTCTTTGCAGCGTCAGAGGGACTGGATATAAAGCAGAGATGAACAGAAGAGGCTGGAGGAGCAGAGTCAGAAGGTGGGTTCTCATGTAAGGTCAGAGCCAAGACATGACTTTTGGCCCTAGGTTTGCTTGATCATTTGGATGGTTGTTTTTGTTTTTTTTTCAAGATGCAGAGCCCTCGGCCCAGCAGACGATAGGCACCAGAGGGAAGGTGAGCCTGGTGAGGAAGGTGAGCAGTGACTGCAGGACAAAACTAGCTGCTCTTTTGCAGGCGGTGTACTTGTGGTGGATCTGTGTACATACTTGTTTTTTTGTTTTCCAGGCAGTGCACCGACATCTGACGTGCAGTCCAGCGTGATGGGGACCCTGCCTGTAAGAGGTCACGGTCAAGGGGTGTCAGACAGAAACTGCCATGGGGGCAGCAAACTCTTGGGCAGTATCTCAGTACTCACATTTGCCTCTGGGGTTTTTTTTGCAGGAGATGTAGACAGCCTGACAGGGCCGAAGCCAACTCACAAAGAGGTGACAGACACGGTTTGGTCCCCTGGAGCTGTCCTTGTAGGTAATCTCTGAGTATTAAAAGGATCAGCAACGAAGCACTGAGCTTTTTTGATTGCAGGTGCCATCCAGGTAACCTTGGGAGCAGATGAGCATTGGAGGTGAGTTGGGGAGGCAGCAGGAGGAGCAGGGATCCACTACAGCTTTAGAGATGGCTTCTCATTTTGTCTCTCTCGCTCAGGTATCCCAGAAGATGACAGCACATTGTCCAAGTCTGATCAGAGCCAGTGACGCGAGGACCTGCCTCGGTGAGAGTGAGTAGAGGGCTCATGGGGGCTGGGGCCACGTGCCACAATACTGAGATCTGGTATCTGGTTTTCTTTCTCACAGTTGACTCCGAGTAGTCTGACGATGGCAGGAACGTCTGAGCCAGCCCAGGTGCCCCTCCTGTGCATCCAAGATGGATTCACATCCCCAGTTCTCGGAAAGATAAGTGCAGGGCAAAGACCCAGAGAGGGGCTGGGAGTCAGTGCAAGTCTGTGCCTGGTCTGGAGGGATTTTTGCAATTAGTCCAGTGCAGTGGGTATCCTGGAACAGGTTATTTGGATGCATCAGAGGAAGGGCTTACTTTGTATCACTGGATTCACATGTGCAGGGCAGAGCAGTTCTGGTGTGTGTCACGTCCTTTGTCTCGTCTGTGTTTTGTGTCCTTCGTCTCTTAATTGTGTCACATGGTGTGTGTCGTCACGGGTACGGGGTGTCTCACTTGGGGTCAGCCTGGAACTGCTCTGCCCTGCTCCGTGGATCAGTGGGTCGATGGAATATTGCTCAGTCTCACATCAACATGTCAGTTACAAGTGTACATAAGTCGTGTGCAATCGTGTGCAAGTGAGCTCATCCAGCAGCCAGGCTTCAATGGGATAAGAGCTCTCCCTTTCTTTCATTGAATGGGACTTCTCAAGCTATTCCTGCTTTATTGAAGCATCAGCTTTGGCATCCAAAGAAGCAGAGCTATATATGGCAATGAAGAGGATTACACTCAAATGCAGGGCTTTTAAACTTAATATTTTTGTGTTGGTAAGCTGCTTTTGTAATGTGTTATCTTTTTTTCTGTTCCTTAGGAGACTTGCATCTTTTGGGATCTCCTGATCATCTCAACTGCAGCTTGGCATTTTTTCACCAGTGTTATCCAGTCCTCAGGTGAAGCTGCTCTGTGTTGAAGATGGCTACAGACACCCAGGTTTGCAAGTAGTCAGTGGGGGGTTACAGCCCAGAGATGGACGGAGGGCTGGGGTGCCAGCTTAGGAATTGCCAGGGGCGTTTTGAAGGGAGTATGTGTGGAAAGCAGTGTCCAGGAGCCCCCTAAATGCCTGTGAAGGCATCCACTGACTTTTCAGATGTGCCACTTAAGTTTTCCTCTTATTCACCCAGATATTCTGTGTGATTACAGCTGCAGTCTTTGGCTGCAGGCAGTGACCCTGGATGGTTTGTCTAAAGAGAAGGGAGACTCTTTGAGCTCTCCCCATATATCTGGGTGACTTTGGTTAGGGTTTCTTTACCATGTCAGAGGGACAGGGTGTAAAGCAGAGTTGAACAGAAAAAAGGCCAGAGGAGCAGAGCAAGAAGGTGGGTCATCACCTGACATCAGCACAAAGATGTACCCCCAGTCCCCTCCCATTCCCCTCCCAGTGTCCTTCCAGTTCCCATACTGGTCACACTGGAGTCGGTTCCGTTGCTGATTTGACCCGTTATTGACAAGTGGACAATGGGGTCAAAGGTCACTTGTGGTCCTGGGGTGGGGTGTCCCAGAGGTCACTGGAGGGGTCTCAGGGGGCATTGGAGGGTCTCGGGGGGGGGGCAGGGGTCAGTGGAGAGGTCTTGGGGGTCTCAGGGGGTACTGGGGGGTCTCAGAGGGTTCCAGGGCACACGGAGGGGGAGTCTCATGGGGGTCCCAGGGGTCATCAGAGGGGTCTCGGGGGGTCCCAGGTCACACTGGGAGGGTTTCTGAAGGGGGGGTAGTGGAGGCTCCTGGGAAGGTCTCAAGCAGGAAGGGGGGAGGGAGGGGGTCCCAGGGGATATTTGGGGTCCCTCAGGGGTTGGGGGGGCCGGGGGGGAGGCAGCCCCTGGAGGGCCTCTGACACCCCCCCCTCCCAGGGCTGATCTGTCACCTCTGACCCACACACACACGGGTCACCTCTGACCCCCCCTGGATCTCTGACACCCCCCCCTCCCAGGGCTGATCTGTCACCTCTGACCCCCCCTGGATCTCTGACACCCCTCCCCTCTCCCAGGGTTGATCTATCACCTCTGACCCACACACACGGGTCACCTCTGACCCCCCCCTGGATCTCTGACACACACACACCCCTCCCAGGGCTGATCTGTCACCTCTGACCCCCCACACACACACACGGGTCACCTCTGACCCCCCCCTGGATCTCTGACACCCCTCCCCTCTCCCAGACCACACAAGATCCTCTGGGACCCCCTGGGGACCTCCCAATTCCCTCTCAGACCCCCGAGTAACCCCTGGGACCCCAATACCTGCCCCCCCCCCCCAAGCCCCCCTGACCCCCCCAAGCCCCTACCTGGGTGAAAAGGTGACTCAGGATCATTTTGGTCGTCGCCGTCAGTGCCGAGTGTTGTGGGGGGGAGGAAGCAATGCTGTGGGACCACCAGAGACAGCCCCCCTCCCCGAGGGATAAGCCTAATGCTAACCCGTACCCCTAATCCCAACTTTAAATCCTAGCCCTTACCCCTAACTAACTGTACATGGGTGCTGTGACAGGTAGTTGTGAGCCATGTTCTCCTGCTAACTGATAATTAGAGTTTTCTGGTGCTGTGAGACCGTTGTGGGAGGGGTCAGGGGGCTGCAGAGGGCATTATGGGATGGGCTGGGTTAAGGTTGGGGTGTGGTTTACTCAGGTGTTTTCATTTGAGGTTTTTGATGTCATTGGGTTGAGTGGTGTTTTTTTGAGGTTTTATTTAAGGGTCCTGGGTGTTGTTTCGGTTGTGATTTGTGTGCTTTTTTACTTTTTTTTTTTTTTAGTTTTTGCTGTAATTCTTTTGCTGCAGCGTTTTGGCTGTTCTTGACCTGCCGTGTAGTTATTTCTGCTGCAGTTCTGGCGCGCTGTCAGCAGGTGCCGGCACTCAGCACTGATTTCAGGCCGGTACCTCTCGTGCTCCCCAGGTGGCAGCGCTGCCCCGCGATTATGAAATCGATCCTTGTAAGGCGGTTCTGTGCGTTTATGCACCTCTTGTTTCCATCAGGTTTTATTTTTTAAGGTGGTTGATGGTGTTCTGCACATTCCGAGGTGATGTGTGGTGCTGACGTTGGAGATTTTTGAATGGGATTCTGATCACCCCCAGTTTTCCCAAAAATTAAGGAATGGGACACAGAGCTGTCCCAATTTGTGTCTGGGCGCTTAGGATCTTCCCAGTTTTTCCAAAAATTAAGGAATGGGACACAGAGCTTTCCCAATTTGTGTCTGGGGGCTTAGGATCTTCCCAGTTTTTCCAAAAATTAAGGAATGGGACACAGAGCTGTCCCAATTTGTGTCTGGGGGTTCAGGATCCTCCCAGTTTTCCCAAAATTAAGGAATGGGACTCAGAGCATTCCCAGTTTTCCTAATATTGGTCTGGGGGCACAGGATCCTCCCACTTTTCCTCCAAAATTAATGAAAGGCACCTGTGGAATTCCCAACTTCCCCCTCCCCCCCAAATCACAACAGAAATCCTGGGAATTCAACTCGAATAATATTTTCTTTATTTACACGTCGAAAGAATTCCAAAGGTCGGAAAAACAAGATGAAAACACAACTCTACAGGGGCTACAGAGGGGGGGCGGGAAAAAGTGGGGGAAAAAAGGTGGGAAAAGCTGGGAAAAAGGGGGGGAAGGGGGGGGGAAACCCCGAGAAAACAAACGGAAAACGGAGTAGAAAAAAATTGTACATTTTTCCAACGTAAAAAACAGGCCCTTCCCCCTCCCCCTCCCCCTCTGGAACATGCGGGGGGGGTCTCAACATTCCCGGCACTTTTCCCACCCCCTCCCCCACTGCCCATCCTTTTTCCTCCCCAAAAATTCCCAAATAAATTAACAATTAAAAAGGTTGAGGAGGGGGTTGAGCAACCCCTGCCCCCCACCATCCCAAAAAAAATCCACCTGGAGGATCCCAAACTTTGCCCCCCTCCCTTCCCCCTCACCCTCTTTTCCCAAGCTCTGGAATTGTCCAGCCCCTCCCCCACCAAGAGGCTTTTTTTAAATTTTTTTTAATTAATTTTACTAAAAAGTTTTTTTTAGGTTTTTTAAGGTTTTTTGCCGTTTTTTTTCCTAAAAACTCTCCCTCCAACCCTCCCCCCCAAAAAACCCAACTTTTCTCTCCCCTTTTTTTTGTTGGAAAAAATTCCAAGCCAGAAAAAAAAAAACCAAAACAAACAAACAAAAAAAAACCACCCAAAAAAAAAAAAAAAAAAAAAAAACAGAACAAAACAAAAAAATCAACAAAAAGCCCAAAAACAAACAGTAAAATTTCACTGGAGGAGGAAAACGGGATAATCCCAAAATTCTCAACCTCATCCCATGGGATCCTCCCCCCTCTTCTCCCGCATTCCCAAAGTCCATCGGTGCTGGAGGGGGGTGGGAGTCACCCCAAAATCCGGGGGGGGGACTCGGGTCCGGTCCTGCGGAGCCCGGGAATTCCTGGGAATCCCTGGGAATTCCCAACTAACCGGAATCCGAGTCGCTGGTGTCGGAGGAGGAGGAGGAGGAGCTGGAGCTGCTGGAATCAGAGCTGGAGCTGGAGGCGGAAAGTCGGGAAGCTGCCACTTGTTGGGCGGATTCCGGCTTCTCATTGGCTGCGGGGGGGAAACTGGGAATGAGTGGCAGGATCCAGCAGGATCAGCACCCCAGAAACCCATCCTGGCACCTGAAATTCCATCCCACCCCCATCCCAACATCCCAGACCTCCATCCTGATGCCCATTCCCAAAATTCCAGACCCTTCTTGGGGGGTTTCTTGGCTGAGTTCAGCTCTGACATCCCACCCCAACCCCCCTCCCAACACTCTGAACCCCATCCCAGCCCCAAATCCCAACACCCCACCCCCCAAACCAACGTCCCAGACCCCCATCCCAACATCCCAGTGCCCATTCCCAAGATTCCAGACCCTTCTTGGGGGGTTTCTTGGCCGAGTTCAGCTGCCCACTGACGTCCTGGAGACGCTTTTCCAGCTCCCTCTTCTTCTCCAGCGCCAGCTCCTCTTTCGTCTTCCCCACCGGCTTCTTCATGGCTACAAGAAGAACCCCAGGAAAATCCCACTGGATCCACACCCCCTCTGCCCCCCCAGCTCCCTGGGCCTCCCCCAAACTCACTCTCGCTGTAGGGTTTCCGGGGCTTTTTCCGGAGGCAGGACAGGACGTAACGCTCCAGCTCCCTCAGCGTGGAGGGTTTGAGGGTCTCGAAGTCAATCTCAATTTCCTCGGGATTGGAATCCCGCAGGGAAGGCTCCCGGGACTGGATGATGTGCACCACCCTTCCCAGTTTTTCCCCGGGAAGTTTGTTGATGTCCAGGCTCAGCTGGCGCTTCTCGTCGTAGGTCATGGGTTTGGATTCCTCCTCTTCCTCGGAATCGTAGAGGGATGGAGGGGCTGGCAAGGCAGGTTTGGCGGATTTCTTGGAATTCCTGGGGGGAAGAAGCACCCGGGGCTCCGTTGGCGTGGGCCCTGCTGGGGTTTTGTGGTTCCCAGGGAGCCTGGGGTGGTCCCACACGGATTTTGGAGCCCCATCCCGACATCCAAAACCCTATTCCAGCATCCAGAACCCCCATCCCTACCTCCTGAACTCTCATCCCCACATCCAAAACCTCCATCCCAATACCTGGAACCCCCATCCCAATATCCCGAACCCAGCATCCTGAACCCCCATCCCAATATCCGGAAACCCCATCCTGGCTCCTAAAATTCTCATCCCAACACACAGAACCCCAATCCTAACATCTGGAACTCCTTCCCAGCACCCTGAACTCCCATCCCAGCTCCCAAAATTCCTATCCCAACACCATGAACCCCATCCCAGCATCCAGCACCTCCATCCTGCCTCCCCAAATCCCCATCCGGACACCCCAAACCCCGATCCCAAATCCCAGAACCCTTTGCCCCACCCTCCCCGGGCCTCCTTCCCACCATTCCCACCATCCCCTCACTTGGATCCGCCGCCGCCTCCGGCTTTCCGGGCCCTCCGGAGCTGCGCCTGCCTCGCCCTCGTCTCCTCGTCCCTCCCTTTGTGCTTCTCCGACTTCTTCCTCTTCCTCTTCTCCCGCTTTTTCTTGGGTTTGGACACGGGGCCCTGCGAGAGGGCAGCCAGCTGCTCGTGCACGGCCCGCAGCTGTAGGGGGGAGGAGACACCGGGGGGGGTCAGGGAGCTGATCCCGAGGGAATTCTGGCCACGGATCCTTCCCTGGGACGGCCCCTCACCTGCTCCTGCAGCTCCGCCAGCCGGTTGGCTCGTTCCTCCTCGGAATCCGAGCTCTCCTCACTCTCCGAGGAGCTTTCCGTGCTGGTCTCGTCGTCCTCATCGTCCTCGTCGTCCTCATCCTCGTCGTCCTCGTCGCTGGAAGATTCCTCGGAGGAGGATTTGGGAACGGGCAGCGGGGTGGACACAGAGGGAGCTCCGGCATCCTGCGGCTCATCCGGCATTTTGGCGTAGCTGAACTCGAACACGTCCTGGAAGGGGGGGAAATTTGGGATTGGGGTGGGAGTTTGCGGTGGGGTGGGATAGCCTGAGGTCTGGTACATCTGCAATCCCCTCCTGACATCTGGGACCCCCATCCAACATCTGGAATCCTCATTCCAGCACCTGGGATCCTCATCCCAACCCTCAGAAACCCCATTATGAAATTTGGAATCCCCATCCCAACATCTGAAAACCCCATCCTGGCTCCCACAATTCCCTTCCCAACACCTGGAACCCATCCCAAAACCCTGAACTCCATCCCAGTATCCAGACCCCACATCCCAACATCCAGATCCCTCATCCCAACATCTCAAATGCTGGAATTCCAGGCTTTGGAGTGGGATATCATGGATTTTAATGGGATTTGTGATGGGATATCCCAGATTTCAAGAGGAGCGGGGATGACCTGGAGCTTCCTGGCCAACACCCAGAACCTCCATCCCAACATCTCATACCCATCCTGTGCTGGAATTCCAGGATTTGGGGGTTGCATATGCTGGATTTTAAAGGGATTTTTGGGTTTGAGGGTGGGATATTCCGGATTTTAAGGGGGTTGGGAATGACCTGGAGCTTCCTGGCCATGGCCACCACGTCGTGGTCGGGCGGGTTGTACTTGTAGCAGTTGGAGAACATCAACCGCACGTCGGCCGCGAATTCCTGCGCGTCGTGGTAGTCCCGGTTCTCCATCTTCCTCTGGGGGGGCAAAAGGGACAGGCATGACCCCCCAAACCACTCCAAATCCACCCTGGGGACCCCTCAAAACCTCATTGAGAAAACCCCTCCCCTCCCCCAAAAAATCCCAAAACCACCCCTTGGGGATGCCTCAAAACCCCCCGTGATTCCTCTTGGGAATCCCCCAAAGCCCCACAAACCCTTCCTGTGTCCCTTCCCTCAACTCCTCCCGGGGTTCCCCAGAGGATTTTTGGGATTGCCAGCTCTGGGGGGGGATTGCAGAGCCCCCACCTTGATGGTGCTGAGATCCATGGGGTGCTTGATGATCTCGTGGTAGTCGTGGAGCCCCAGGGCCGAGGCGTCCACGGGCTTGTAGAAGGGCCACGCGTAGGCCGCGTGCTTCTTGGACAGCAGCTCCTTCAGGATCCCGTTGCAGTACTTGAGCTGCTCCGAGAGCTTCCCCTTCTTGGAAGTTTGGTGCTGCTGGGAATCCGGGAGGTCCTTGCGGGGGGGTTTGATGGGGCGGCCGCTCTCGCGCCGGGCGGGGATCTTGGCGGGTTTGGGGGCGTCCGGGGGGGCTCCGGAGGCCGAGGGGGACGGGGAGGACTCGCCGCCGGTGCTGGTGGCGATGATGGCCGTGGTGGTGGGCGTGGTGGTGTCGGCTTTCCGCTTCACCCCCTTTTTCTGGGAAGAGGGAAGGTGGGATCAGAGGGGTCGAGAGGGGGAGGGTGGAAGGTGGACTGGCAGGTGGGACCCCCGGTTTGACATGTGGGACCCCCATCCCAACATCTGGAACCTCCATCCCAGCATCTCAAACCCTCCTCTCAACATCCGGAAACTCCATCCCAGCACCAACATCCCTCGTCCCAGTGTCTAAAGCCTCCATCCCAACACCCAGAACCCCCGTCCCAGCCCCCTCGATCCCCCACATCCCATCTCCCCCAGAATTCCCACCTTGGCCACGGGCTGTGTGGGCGCGGGCGGGGCCAGGACGGCTGGAGCGTTGGGATGCAGGGATTTCAGGATGGGGGCGGAGATGACCGAGGGGTGGGGGATGTTGACGATGGTTGTGGGGATCTCGGGGGTCGTGGGGGGGTACACTGTGGGCTGGGACACTGAGGACACGGCCGGGACCTGCTGAGCTGCCGTCAGTCCCGCCAGGAGCGCTGCAAACGGGCAGAGAAAAGAAACTGGGAATGTTGCTGTTATCCCAAGGGACACCCAGGGGAAAAGGGGCTGGGGCTCCCCGGGGGCCTCCCAAAGGATACAGGGAATACATGGAGCCAAGGGTTGGAGACCCCCTGGGCCCTCCACTGTCATCCCACTGTTCCCAAGGGACACAGAGAACACCTGGAGACGGGGATTGGGGACCTCTAAGAATACCAGTTTTATCCCAAAGGACACCCTGGAATACTGGTGCCAGGTCTGGGGACCCCCAGGACCCCTCAATGTCACCCCAAGGGACACAAAGCACCTGGTGGAGCTTTTGGGGACCCCCCACCGTCACCCTCACCCATTCCCAACTTTTAGGGCCCCCCAACTGCCACCCCCACCCATTCCCAACTTTTAGGGCCCCCCTTTTCCTCACCTGCTGCCCTGGACGCCCCCTTTTTATGGCTGTTCTTGGCCACGGGCACCACGATCTCCTGCTCCTCCGGAGGCATCTGGGCCACCTTCTGCAGGAAGATCTTCTCCAGGGTCTGCGCCATCAGCACGATGTCATCCGTGGGCTGTGGGAATCGTTGGATCTGGAGTCAGGGAATGCCGGGCACGACTTTTGGGGGTGCCAGGGGTGTTTTGGGGGCGGTCCCACCTTGTTGTAGATGTAGCAGTTGGTGAACATGGTGTTGAAGTCCTGCATGCACTCGGCTGCCCCCCAGTAATAGTTGTTCTCCAGGCGCCTCTTGATGGTTCCCATATCCATGGGCTGCTTGATGATCTTGTGGTAATCCTGGGAAAACAGCGACAGCGGGGACCGGGGTCACAGCGGGGTCACTCGTGCTCAGCTGAAGGGGGGCTCAGGGGGTGGGAAGGGGGGAAGGGGAGGAACTCCCTGTGGATGTGGCGGGAATGACTGGGAATGTTGTTGGAAGCGGCTCCCAAGGGGGGGTCGGGGTGGTCAGAGGGTGGGAGCAGCGGGGAGGTGACACAGGGGTGGGAGTGGGAATTTGAGCTGAATTTAAGGGGAATTTAAGCTAAAGTTGAGGTGGATTTAAGCTTAACTTGAGATAGGTTTAAGCTAAACTTGAGGTGGATGTAAACTAAATTTAGGAGAAATTTAAGATAAACTTAAAGTGAATTGAAGCTAAATTCAAGGTGAATTGAAGCTAAATTGAACCCAGATTTAAACTAAATTTAAGGAGAATTTAAGTTGAACTTAAGGTGGATTTAAGCTAAACTTAAGGCAAATCGAAGCTGAACTTACAGTGGATTTAAACTAAGTTCAAACTGAATCTAAGCTACATTTAAAGTGCATTTATATTAAATTTAGGATGAATTTAAGGTAAATTTAAGCTGAGTTAAGTAAAATTCAGATGAAGTTAAGCTAAATTTCAGGAGAATTAAAACCATATTAAAGGTGGACTGAAGTTAAACATGAAGTGAATTTAAACTGTACTTAAGATAAATTGCACCAAAGTTGAAGGTGGTTTTAAGCCAAATTAAAGCCAGCTTTAAGGGAAACAGAAGCTGAATTCAAACTAAACTTAAGGTGGATTTATAACACGGATTGAAACCAAATCTAAGGTGGATGTAAGCTAAACTTAAGATGAATTAAAGCTAAACTTCAGCTGCATTTAAGCTAAACGTAAGGTAAGTTAAAGATAAACTTACCAAGAACCTAACCTAAATTTAAAGGTAAACTACAGCAAATTTAGAGTGAATTTAAACTAAACCTATCTTGACCTGAACCTAAATTGAAGGTGAGTGGAAGGGCAATTAAAATCAAATTTTAGGGGGCAATTTAAGCTGGGCTTAAGTCGAGCTTAAACCGAATGGGAACAGCAACCCCTCCGGTTTGGATTTACCTCCTCGGGCTTTAACTCCTTGGGCGCCACAGGTGCCTTAAATTTGGGGGCCTCGGGATGTCTTCTACAAACTCATGGATGGGAGACATCTGCAAAACGCATTCAGGGCACAAGAGATTAGGTCGGGAGGCGCCGGGAATATCCCTCATCCATAACTTTGTAGGGACATCGGGATCCCTCCTCCGGGATAGCGGGAGCCCCGGGGGGGGATGCAGGATGGGATAACGGGGTGACACCTGTGGCCGAGCGGGATTAAAATCAAAGCTGGATCTACCTCTGCCTGAGTGGGACTAAGGACTGGGGCAGGGGAGGGGTCGCACACCCACACGAATTCCCGGCATTCCCACCCTCAGGAATTACCGGCAGGCCCAGCTTGACGGCGTCCACGGGCTGGCGGAAGGGCCACGCGAACTGGTGCTTCCACAGCGCCTTCATCACCACCTTGTGCAGGTACTGGAGCTGGTTGGTGATCCGGCCGGGCTTTTTGGGATTGGAAACCTCAGGAGGCGGCGGGTTGGCCTGAGGGTTGGGAAGGGCCGGAGCCGAGGCCATGGTGGGGCTCTCGAAGCCCTCGTAGAGCAGCGAGGGTTTGCGGATCCGCTTCCCGGGAGTCGACTCCGTCGGCGTCGCCAGCGCCATGAGCCCGGCATTGCCCTCCCCCAGGAGCCTGCGAGGGAGGGGAGAACACGTGGGATTCAGGGAGGGGATTCCCGGGAAGAACTGCTACGGAGCACCACCCCGTTCCCAGTACCACCATTCAGATCTCTGGGGATGAGGGGGAGCTTCCCAAGGCAATTCTGGCCATGAACCCCCATGGACTCTGCCCAGGAGCTCCCATGGATTTCAGCCATGAACTCCCAGGAATTTTGGCCACAAACTCCCAGGAATTTCAGCCCTGAACCCCCATGGAATCTGCCTGGGAGACCCCATATTTCCCCCAGGAATTCTGTCCATAAAGTCCTGGGAATTTCAGCCCTGAACCCCCATGGACTTGGCCACAAACCCCCAGGAATTCCAGACATGAACTCATGGGAATTTTGGCCCTGAAGCCCCATGGATTTTGTCGTGAACCCCCAGGAATTCTCCCCAGGAGCTCCCATGGATTTCAGTCACCCAGCATTGCCCTTCCCCAGCATCCTGTGGGGAGGGGAGGAGACACACAGGGGTTAAGGGAAAAGGGGGATGGATCTGCTTCCCAGAATTCCCGGGAGAGAGTCCCGGAAGGAGCTGACACTGCTCCTTGAGCTGTTATCAGGGCCGAAGCAGCGCCGTTACCACTGTCCAGATCTTTGGGATGAAGAGGAGCTTCCCATGGGAATTCTGGTCGTGAACCCCCATAGATTCTGCCCACAAGCTCCCATAGATTTCAGCCATGAACTCCCATGAATTTTGGCCATGAACTCCCAGGAATTCTGGCCGTGAACTCCTGAGAATTTCAGACACAAACCCCATGGATTCTGCACAGGAGCTCCCATGGATTTCAGCTACGAACACCCAGGAATTCTGGCCCTGAACTCCCAGGAAGTTCAACTCCAAACCCCCACGGATTTTGCCATGAAACCCCATGCACTCCACCCATGAGCTCCTGTGGATTTCAGCCACAAACCCCCAGGATTCTGTCCACAAGCTCCCAGGAATTCCCAGGAATTGCACTGATTTCTGGGAAAAATCAGTGGGTTAGAGCAATAATCAGCATTTTAGAGCAACGAGGGGTCTGAGGGTCCTGAAATATCCAGAAAAAAGGAAAATTACGGAAAACAAACCGGGAAATACCACAGTGGCCAGGGGGACCCCTGGGACACCACCACCAAGGTTTGGGGGGATTCCCACAACAGGGACCCCCAGGACAGTGATTCCAAGACTCCAGGGACACCCAGGACACCACCACCAAGGTCTTGGGGGGGTCCCAGAACAGGAACCCCCAGGCACCAATCCAAAGGCTCCAGGGACCCCCAAGACTCCTCCAAAATTCCAGCTGTTCCCCCAACCAGCTCCTGGCCGAGCTCTCGAGCCTCTCCCCCAGCTCAGCTTTGGGGGGGCTGGGACCTCCTTTTTTCCCTGAGCTGACCTCTGGGTGACCCCAGGAGTGTCCCCAAGGGCACGACCCCCCCATGACAAGGACAGTGACCCCCAGGGCCACTGTCACAGCTTGGGGGGTCCCACAGTGTCACTGTCACAGCATGAGGCTCCCTCAGGGTCACAATGGCGGGGTCACATCCCGTGGGGGTCCCAAAGTGTCAGAAGGTGGGGGTCCCACTGTATTGGGATGACACAGCCTGGGGGTCCCACAGTGACACTGTCACGACATTGGGGTCCCACTGCACAGGGGTCCTACAGTGCCACAACGTGAGAGTCCCACAGTGACACTGCTATGGCTTGGGGGTCCCACAGTATCACAACATGGGGGTCTCAACACAGGGATTCCAGAGAGACACTGTTACAGCTTGGGGTTCTCAGTGACGCAATGTGGGGGTCCCACCATGACACTGTCACAGCACAGAGGTCCCATCATGTGGGGGGTCCCACCATGACACTGTAACATCTTTGGGGTCCCGCAGTGTCACAACATAGGAGTCCCACTGTGTTGGAGTGACACAACCTGGGGGTCCCACAATGACACCTTCCCACCCTGCGGAGGTCCCACAGTGCCACTGTCATGATATGGAGGTCCCACAATGACACTGTCACAGTGTGGGGGTCCCAACTTGTGGGGGTCTCACAGTGCCACAAGGTGAGGGTCCCACAGTGACACTGTCACAGTACGGGGGTCCCACTGCATGGGTATCCCAGTGTCACAATGTGGGGGGGTCCCACCTTGCGGGGATCCCACAGTGACACAACACGGGGGTTCCACTGTGGGGGTCCCACAGTGCCACTTCACCACCTTGCCAACACCAAGCCCCGACCCCACAACGCACCCTCCCCCTCCTCCACGAAAGCCCAAAACACGCCCTTCCCACCCCAAAACCCCTTTAGTCCCCCCCGCACAAAGCACCTACTTGCTCTGGGGATTCACATTCTGCAACATCCCGACGGCTCCGTGCGCGGCCCACGGGCCCTCGTCTCCTCTTCCTCCTCCTCCTCCTCCTCCCGCCGTCTCCTCCGACGACCCCCCCACTTTGCCCGGCCAAAGCTCCGCCGCTCGCGGCCCGGTGGGGGCCCCCCCCCGTCAGCGCATCCCCGGCGGGATGAGGACGGGGAGGGGGTCGGGAGGCGAGGCAGGAGCCCCCCCTGTCCTCTATCTAATTAATTTTCCCTCAGGAGACGATGCCGGGACCCTCCCACGGCCTCAACATCCACGGGCGCGGCGAAAATGGCGGCGAGCGCTGAGGGGATGCAACGGGGGGGTACTGGAAGGGAGGGGGGGGCCCCTCTTCGGAGCTTCACCGGGAGGCACAAACCCGTCGCGACGCGCTCGATACAACCCTCGGCGAGTCGCTCGGAGCCCGGAGCACCCGCAAGGACCGCAGACGAGGCGCTGAGCCGCGGGGAGGCCGGCGGATGACGGCGGATCGACGGGATCAGCGGCCGCGCTCCATCTTGGCTCGCTGAGGGAGGTGGAGGGGGGGGGAAGGAGGAGGAGGACGAGGAGGCGGCCGCTCGCCGCCGGTGGCCGCAGGCAGGGGTCGCTGCGGAGGCCGGGGAGGGTTCCCCCCCTCGGAGCTCCTCCGGGGGGATGGAGCCGAGAGAGGTTGGTTGCTTTTTTTTTTTTGAAGGGGCCGCCCCTCTGCGCGCTCTCTCTCGCTCGCTCTCTCTGCCGCGGCCCGACCAGCTCCGTCCCCTCGTCCACCGCGAAATGGCGCCGCTCGGCCTGCCCCCGCCCGCCCTTATATAGACGCGACCGGCCTCCCCATTGGCCGCCGGCACCGCTGACATCACGAACCCGCCCCTCCCCGCCCAACCGTTGCCTCATTGGGCGGTGGCACTCCCAACACCTCGCTCTCATTGGCTGACTGGCGCGTCAATCACCCCTACCTCCACCCGTGCGGCCCCTCCTCCCCGCGCGGCTTTTCCGCCCGGCGCCTTCACTGAGAGCGGGCGGCGCCCTCGGCGACCATTGGTCGGCGCCACCGCCCGCCGCTCGCTGGTTGGCCGAGGGGCAGCGAGGTGGGCGGGGGGAAGGGCGGCGGTTGGCGCTGAGGGGAGGGGGGGAAAGAGGCGCCGCCATCTTGAATGGCGCCAGCGGCCGCGAGCGGGCGGACAATGAGCGCGGCCCTCCCGGGCGGCCTCTCCGCGTCCCCCCTTCTCCTCCGCTCCACCGAGCACCATGGGGACTCCCCATTCTGCCCTCACCCCCCTCGCGGCGCTCGCGAACTCCTTAACACTCACTTGACCCGCGCACCGCCACCTGCCCCCCCAACACGCCACGCACCGCGCAGCCCCCGCGCCCCCCGCTCTCCACGGGTTCCCAGGGGTCGCCAACGCCTCCCTGGTCACACGCGGGACACCACAACCCCCACGGACGCGCCGCTGCCGTGGCCGCCAGCCCGGGTTAAGCCGCGACAAACCTCTCCCCTCCAACCTCCCCACACCTCTCACCCCGCAACCCTGAGGGCCCCGCGCCCGCGGGAGGGGCTGCAGCGCCCGCTCCTTCGCACGGGAACCCCCCAAACCCCTTCATGGAATGTAAAGGGGTCGCATTCTTCAATTCTTCCCAGCCTCCCCCCCCGAACTCCACAGGGCTCGTGGAGGTCTCCGAGTCCCGTGCGATCCCTCCCTGCCCCACCCCCCCTCAACGCCGTGACACAGCACTTGGGGCCGCGCCCGCCGCCGCCGCCCCCGCGCGAACACCCAAACATGGCGCTTTTCGCCCCAAACCGCCGCCCCCGCCGCGCGCACAAAGCCGGGCCCCCCAGCTGTCAATCAAGGCGACCCGCACCTCCCATTGGTTGAAGTTAGGCCCGAGGGGCGAGACATCGCTTGATAGACAGCTCGTCGCCCCCACGTGACCTCCCCCCGCCCCTCACCGTCGGGGAGGGGGCAGGGCGAGGCCGCCCCCCCCCCAAAAAAACTTCCCCAAAAATCACTCACCTGAGGGGCCCCCGCGCCTGGCCGCGACCCCCGCGCCCGGCCCCGCTTCATCCGCGCCCCTCCCGCCCCGAAAAGCCCCGTTTTGGGGGCAAAAAAGGTGAAAAAAAACCATCCCGGGGCAGAAAAGGGAGCCACGCGCTACGTCACCCACGCCGCGATTGGCTGCCCGCGGTCACGTGTCCCCCCCGCGGCTCCCACGGGCCCACATTCATGGGGCCCCCCCGAGGGGCTCCGCGGGGTCTTAGTGCCCCGCGCATGCGCAGTGCGGTCCCGCTGCAGCGGTGCGGGGGGACCCACGGGGGTCTCGGGCCGGGGGGTTCCACGACATTCCAGGGGGGGTTCCACGACATTCCAAGGGGGGTTCCACGACATTCCAGGCGTGACCCCACGGGAGTCCGCGACATTCCAGCGGGCCAGCGCTGGGATCTGGGGGGGGGGGGGGGGTGTCAAGTGAGGTGAGAGCGGTGTGGGGGGCACCCACGAGGGGTGGGGGGGTCCACGATATTCCAAGGAGGCAGCGCTGGGATCTGGGGGAGCGTCAGGTGGGGTGGGAGGGGGGGGAGGGGCACCCGCGGAGGTCCCTCGGGGCACCCACGCGGTAATTTGGGCTCCCGAGTATTCCTGGGTGATCCCACGGGTGTCCACGACATCCCAGGAGTGCCCCACTGGCACCCATGGGGGGGTCAGGTTAGGTGCGAGGTGTGGAGGGCAGTCACGGGGGGATTGGGGGGGCGTGAGATGACCCCACGGGTGTCCACGGTATTCCAGGGGTCCCTCCCGAACCCCCCGCGCGCCCCTCGGTGCCCCCTAATTATCACGACACCACTTAATTAACCACGCTAAGCTTGGGGGTCCCCCAACTTGACGGGGGGTCCCCACAGCTTTGTCCTCCCTCCTGACACGCGGGGGGATGTCGCGCGGATCCTCCCGTGACCCCCTCGGCGACTCCGTGGCTCTGTCACCTCAACCGCGCTCGCCTTGAGGCTTCTCCACCCGGCAACAAGTGACGCGGCGCCAACAGAGCGCTCCCATTGGTCAGCGCGTCCGGGGGGCGGGTCGGGGGCTTGGGAGGAGGTTTTTGGGGGCTTTGGGAAAGAGTTTTTGGGAGGGTTTGGGGGAGTCACGCGGCGGGGCCTCCCCACCCCAACTGTGGCCTCACGGCGCGGGGATGGGCGGCAGGTTTTGGGGGCTCCTGGCCCCGCTGCTCGGGGGGCTTTTGGGAGTCGCCGCCGCCGTCACCCCCGGTAGGAAGGGGAAGGGGTAGGGGGAGGGAGGGAGGGAGGAGGGGAGACTTTGGGGGTAGGGGGGTGAGGGGGTGACCCCCTGCCCGCAACCGGCTGTGTACCCCTGCCTGTACCTCTGCCTGTACTTCTGGGTTATTCTGCCTAAATCCCTGCCTGTACCTCTTCCTGTACCCCCGGTTACCCCCTCTAAATCCCTGCCTGTACCTCTGCCTGTACCCCCGGTTATCCCCCCTAAATCCCTGCCTGTACCCCCTGCCTGCACCCCCTTCCCTGTTCCTCCTTCCCTCCCCTTTTTCTGTTCCCTCTTCCTTGTTCCCCTTTTTCCTGTTCCCCTTTTCCCTCCCCCTTTTCTTCCTTTTTTTCTCCCCCTTTCTCCCTCTTTTTTCTACTCCTTTTTTTACTCCCCCAAACCCCCTCAAATCCCCCCCAAACTACCCCAATTCCCGTCCAAATCCCCCCAGCACCCCCCAAATCCCCCCCAAATCCTCCCCAATTCCCCCCAAAGTCCCCCAGGACTCCCTCAAATCCCCCCCAAACTCCCGCAATTCCCCCCAACATCCCCTCCAAATCCCACCAAATCCCCCCTGAACCCCCTCAAATCCCCCTAAATCCCCCCCAAATTCCCCCAACTCCCCCCTGTGCCCCCCCCAGAGCCCCCCACCCACCTCCTGGCCGAGGTTCTCACCTGCCAACCGGACACCCCTTCCCTGGACCTTTCCCTCACCTTGGATGGGCAGCGACTCTACAGCTTCGACTTCCCGGGATCCCGGTGGCTCCCGGCACTCCCGGACCTGCCCCCGCTGCCCTCGGACCTGGAGACCCCCCCGGAGCTGCGCCTGGACGTGGAGCTGTGCCGGGGTGTCCTGGACGGGCTCGGCCGCTCGGCCACCGGGGTCCTGCCCCAGGCCAGGGGTTGGTGACAGGGGGGACACTGGGGGCGATGGAACTTTGGGGGTGGAAGGGATGGAGGAACTTGGGGATGGAAGGATGGAGAGAATGGGAAAACTCAGGGATGGAAAAGACCTGGATTCAGAAAAAAAAACCCCTGGCTTCAGCAAAAGGCTCAGCCCTGAGGCTGGGATTGGAGGTTCCCCCACCCCTGGAGCCCCCCAAGGCCAGGAATCGGGGCAGGATGTCCCTTTGGGATGGGACCCTTTGGAGGTCCCATCCCACCGTTTTTACAGGATGCAATCCCCACAGGAATGCCGGTGGTCCAAGTGTTCCCGGCGCTGCCGCTGGCGCTGGGCGAGGCCAACACCCTGCTGTGCCTGGTGGAGAACGTCTTCCCGCCGGCCCTGGACGTCACCTGGACCCGGGGGGGTGTCCCCATCACCCGGGGGGTCACCCAGGGGCCCTTCACCCCCACCCCGGAGCTCACCTTCTGGACCTTGTCCCGCCTGGAAGTGACCCCGGAGCGCGGGGACGTCTTTGCCTGCCTGGTGACCCCCCAGGGGGACAACGCCTCCGTGGTCACCTACTGGGGTGAGAGGGTGGCACTGGGAGGGGGGGACACCACGGCATGGGGGGCACTCCTGGGGGGGTCCTGGTTCTGGTCCCAGTCCTGGTTCTTCTGATCCTGGTCGTGGTGCTGGTCCTGGTCCCAGTTCTGCTCGTGGTCCTTGTCCCAGTCCTGGTTCTTCTGGTCCTGATCCTGGTCCCAGTCCCAGTTCTGGTCTTGTTCCCAGTCCTGGTCCCAGTTCTGCTCCTGCTCCCAATCCCAATCCCAACCGCAACGCCGCTGCCTCTCCTGAGCCGTGTCCCATTCCCGCAGTGCCCCCAGAGCCCCCGGAGGTGCCGGAGCTGCCGATGGTGCTTTGTGGGGCCGTGATGGCGCTCGGGGGGGTCCTGGGGCTCCTGGGGCTCTCCCTGCTCCTGCTTTCCCGGACGGATCCCCAAGGTACGTTTTGGGGGATGCCCTGAGGGGAGGGAGGGGCCTCGGGAATGTCCCTGACCCCCCTCTCTGTGTCCCCTCCCACAGGTTGAGCAGAGGACGGAGAAGCTCCACGTGGGAATCTGGGAGGGGGACGAAGAACTGGAATGTTCCCGACCCCCAATTCCCATCATCCCAAATAAACTCTCCCCTTGGTTATGGTTGAGCTCATGTCCTCGTGTGTTCGTCCCGTTCCAAAGCCATTCCTGGACTTTTTCCACTGGGAAAGGCGGGATGTGACCCCTTGGTGGCTGATTTGGGGTTCATTCCATTCCAGAGCCATTCCCAGAGGCTTTCCCAGCTGGAAAAGGTGGCTGATCTTGGGATTTATCCCAAATCCAGAGCTGTTCCCAGAGCTGTGTCCCAGTTTTCCCACTGGGAAACGTGGGATGTGGCCCACTGGTGGCTGATCTTGGGATTTATCCCATTCCAGAGCCATTCCCAGAGTTTTCCCACTGGGAAAGGTGGCATGTGACCTGCTGGTGGCTTCTCCAGTCCTGATCCTGTTCCTGGTCCCAATCCTGGTTCTGGTCCTAGTCCTGGCTCCAGTCCTGATTCTGATCCTGGTCCCAGTTCTGCTCTTGCTCCGGATCCTGGTCCTTGTCCTGATCCTGATCCTAATCCCACTCCCAGTTCTGCTTCTGTCCCTGATCCTGGTCCCGGTCCTGGTTCTGATCCTGGTCCCAGTTCTGCTCTTGGTCCGGATCCTGGTCCTTGTCCCAGCCCTGATCCTGGTCCTGATCTTGGTATTAGCCCTGGTCCCTAGTCCTGGTCTCAGTCCTTGTCCCAGTCCTGGCCCTGGTCCCAGTCCTGGTCCTGATCCTGGTCCCAGTCCTGGTCCTGATCCCGGTCCCAGTTCTGATCCTGGTCCTACTCCTAGTCCTGCTCCTGGTCCTGATCTTGGTCTTTGTCCCGGTCCTGGTCCTGATCCTGGTCCCAGTCCTGGTCCTGATCCCGGTCCCAGTCCTGATCTTGATCCTGAGACCAGTCCTGAGTCCTGGTCCTGGTCCCTAGTCCTGGTCCCGATCCTGATCCCAGTCCTGATCCTGGCCCTGGTCCTAATCTTGGTCCTGATCCCAGTCCCGGTCCTGATCCTGATCCCAGTCCTGGTTCTGCTCCTGGTCCCGGTCCTGCCCCCGCTCCCGCTGCTGATCCCGGTCCCGGTCCCGTCTAAGTCCGGCCCGCGGCGGCCTCGGGCGGGTCCTGCCCGGCAACCGGTGACGCGCCTCGGCCGCCGCCTCTCATTGGCTGTCCCGGGGCCGCCCCGCCCTTAGGCGGGGCTTAAAGGCTCGGGCCGGGCGGGGGGTCCGCGGGGTTTCAGAGCGCGGCCGGACCCCCCAAACTCCGCGATGTTGGTGCTGCTCGTCCTGGTCCTCGGGACCCCCCACGCAGGTGGGATTTTGGGGGGGATTTCTGGGGGCAAAGGGGGGTGTTTTGGGGGAGCTCAGTCCTGTGGGACGGCGGATTTGGGGGAAAGGGAACAAGGGGGGGTTTGAGGGGATTCATTTTATGGGGGCAAGGGGGTGGGTTTGGGGAGTCCCAAACCCGCGGGCTCCAGATCCCCCCAAATCTCCCCAAATCCCCCCCTGTACCCTCCCCAAATCCCCCCATATCCCACTCAAACTCCCTCAAACCCTCCCAAATCCCCCCAAACCTCCCCAGATCCCCTCAAATCCCCCCTAACCCCCCCCAAATCCCTCCCCCCACAGACACCTTCGTGGTCCAGGTGGCCAGTGAGTGCCCCGTGCCGGCCACCAACGGCTCCTTCGACCTCACCCTCCTCTTCAACAAGGTCCCCCTGGTCTGCGTGGACTCCCAGGGCCCCCCCAAATTCGTGCCCTGCGCGGGGGGGGGTCCCCTGGAGACCATCGGGGCCCGACTGGCCGAGAACCTCAACGGGGACCCCCAGTGGGGGGAGAGGCTCCGGAAAAGGGGGGAGGTCTGCACCCAACTGCCCCCAAAAGTGTGGGGGGACACGGCCCAGAGGAGGGGTGAGAGTCTGGGGGGATTGGGAATGGGAGAACTGGGAATGGGAGGGGTTATGGAAGGGATTCCATGGGGGCGTTGGGAGTGGGGGAATCGGGAACCGGGGGGGTGGGACTGGGGGAGATTGGGAATGGGAGAACTGGGAATGGGGGATTTGGGAATGGAAGGATTGAGAACAGGGAGGTGGGAATGGGGAATTGGGAATGGGGGGTTTTATGGGGGGATTTGGGAATGAGGGGATTGAGAATGGGGGATGGGAATGGGGGGAATTGGGAATGGGGGATGGAAATGGAGGGATTGAGAATGGGGGGGATTGGGAACGGGGGGTTTTATGGGGGGGATTCCATGGGGGGCTTTGGGAACAGGGGGGATTAGAAATGAGGCCCCCCATGAGGTTTATGGGGGGGATTGGGAACAGGAGGTTTCACGGGGGGATTCTGGGGGATCTGGGAACGGGATCAGCTCTCCCTGACATCATCCCATCCCCCCAACCCCCCTCTTTATCCCAGTGCCCCCCAAAATCCGCATCGTCCGCTCGGCGCCGGGGAACGCCCAGAGCCCCCTCGTCCTGACGTGCCACGTGTGGGGCTTTTACCCCCCCGAGCTGAGCCTGGCCTGGCTCAGGAACGGGGTGGTCCTGGAGCCCCAGGGCCCCCTCGGGTCCCCCCCAATTGTCCCCATGGGGGACTGGAGCTACAGGAGCGAGGGGACCCTTGAGGTGACCCCCGAGCCCGGGGACACCTTCACGTGCTCGGTGCAGCACCCGAGCCTGGAGCAGCCCCTCCTGGAGGATTGGGGTGAGCGTTTGGGGGGCTTGGGGGGTTTTGGGGGGGGTGTGGGGTGACCCCCCCTGGTGGGTGGTTGGGGGAGGGTAAAGTCACCCCAAATCCTCCTGGAACACCTCAAATATTCCCAGAACCCACCAAAGACACGCCCCAAAAGCCCATTTGACCCCCCCGGGACCCCCCCCAAATCCTGCCAGAATCCCCCAAAGATTCACCTCAAAATCTCAGCAGACCCCCCCCAAATCATCCCAGACCCCCCAAAAGTCTGTAAGACCCCCCAAAACACCCTATAACCCCCTGAGCCCCCCTAAAACCCCTCCCAGCCCCCCTAAACCCCCCTAACCCCCCCGTCTTACCCCAGCTCCAGGCCTGTCCCCACGGCTGTCCCTGCTGGTGGCCTTGGCTGCCCTGGCCATGGTTTTGGGGCTCCTCCTCTTCAGCTTCGGCCTCTGGAGGTACCAGAAGAAGGCCCCAATCCCAGGTGAGACCCTTGGGGGCCAAAAGGGGGGGTGGTCTTGGGGTGACAACCCCCCCTGAGCACCCTGTCCCCCCTCTTTGCAGGTTACACTCCTCTGCCAGGTGACAACTGTGCAGGTAAAGGACACCCCTCCACCCCAAATGGTCCCAAATGTGGGGCCCCTGGCCCCTCTGGGGATGTTCCCCCTTCTGCCACCCCCTGTCCCCCTCCAGGCAGCATCTGAGGACCCCCAGGACAGCGACATCGCGTCTGTGACAGACTCCAAGCCCCTCAACCCCCCAAAATGTTGCCCAAAAAATGGAAATAAAGATGCTCCTTTGTGACAAAGTAATTTGGGGTTGGCTGTGACATGAGGGACACTTGTACGACCCCCCCTACCCCCTCCACGGCGGTGCCTGACTTTCCTTTGCCCTTTTTCCTACCTTTTTCACCCCCAAAACCCCTCTCGAGATCTGCCTAGCAACCGGTGACGCCACGGCAGACGCGGGCCTTGATTGGTCTATGGGAGGTGGGCCCGGCAATGGCTTCCTTGTCCACCCGCGAGAGCCCCGTGAGGCTTTTGGGGCTTCCTGACGCGACTCTGTCCCCTCCACGCGTGTTTATGCCCCTCTATAGGGTCACTCTGTGCCTCCCACGCCTGTTTTTGTCCCTTTATAGTGAGTTTTTACGCCTCTCGCGTGGGCGAGAGCCTTCAACAAATACGGCGGACGTGGCTTCATGCGCATGCTGATGAGACTCCCCCCTTTGGCGCCTTTAGGGCTCCCTGATCCCACTCTGTCCCCTTCACGCGTGTTTTTAGCCCCCTACTGTTAATTGACTCCGCTTCATGGCGGCAAGCACCCTCAACAAATATGGCGGCGTGTGGGCGAGCGCCCTCAAAAAACATGGCGGCCGCGGCATGCGCATTGAGGCCAGAGCAGGCGCAGTGAGGGCAGGAAGGGCGGAAAAGCAGCCTCATGGTGGAGTTTGCGCATGCGCAGTCGGAAGGGAACCCGAGCCCTTCCATAAGAGGCCGGGAAGCCCCATCGACCCTCTTTTCCTCGGTCGGAGTCAGGACCGCCGCCATGTGAGCGGGGAAAGGGGGGAAAAGCGGGAATTCTGAGGGGAAAAGTGGAATTTGTGAGGGGGAAAATGGGATCGGGGGGTGAGGGGGAGTCCTGAGAGGGGATTTAGGGGGGTTCGAGGCCGGAGGGGTTTCGGGGAGGGGAGAAAAAAGGGTTTGAAGGGGGAGTTTGGGGGAGGGGAAGTGGATCCTGCCGGTTTTCCCGGGATTTAATTGAAAGGGTTTGGTCGGGATTTTCAGGGTTGAGGGATTTGGGGAAAAGAAAGGAGTGGAGTTGGAATGGGGGATAAAAATGTGGGAAAAGGGAGATAAAACTGAGGGAAAAGGAGGATCCAGAGTGGGAATGGGGGTAAAAACTGTGGGGAAAAGGGGGATAAAATTGTGGGAATGCGGGGTCCAGAGTGGGAAAAGGGGAATCCACGGCGGGAAATGAGAGATTCACAGTGTGAAAGGGGAGAAGAGGAATCCACGGCGGGAAAACGTGAAAAGAGTGGGAAAAGAGGGATCTGGAGTAGGAAACGGGGATAACAGTGGGAAAAGAGAGGGAAATGAGGGATCCAGAGCAGCAAAGGGAGGGATCCCAGTGCGACCCCGTTTTCCAAGCCCCTTCCCTGCCCCTTTTCCCACATTGATCCCGTGTTTTTCCATGTTTTTTTCCAGCATGACCGACTGGGAGACGGCGCCAGCCGTGACCGAGACTCCGGATATCAAACTTTTTGGGAAGTGGAGCACGGATGATGTGCAGATCAACGACATCTCCCTGCAGGTGACCCGGGATTTGGGGGGTCCTGGAGAGCCAGAGGAGGCTCCACAGGGGGAGAAAAGTGGGAATGCTGGGGATCCAGGAGGGGAAAAGGGGGGGATCAAGGATGGGCAGATCAGCGGCATCTCCCTGCAGGTGACCTGGAATTCTGGGGGGCCAGAGGGGGAAAAGGAATCCAGAGAGGGAGAAAAGTGGGAAAAGAACGATGCAGAGTAGAAAAGAGGAACCCAGAGTGGGAAAAGAGAAGGAAAAGGGAAGGGAAAAGGGGGATCCAGGGTGGGAAAGAGAGAAGGGAAAGAATGGGGAAAAGGGTGGGGAAGGAAGCATCCAGAGAGGGAGAAAAGTGGGAAAAGAATGAATTGCCGTTGTTCCCGGCAGGATTACATCGCGGTGAAGGAGAAGTACGCCAAGTACCTCCCGCACAGCGCCGGGCGCTACGCGGCCAAGCGCTTCCGCAAGGCGCAGTGTCCCATCGTGGAGCGCCTCACCAACTCCATGATGATGCACGGCAGGAACAACGGCAAGAAGCTCATGACCGTCAGGATCGTCAAGCACGCCTTCGAGATCATCCACCTGCTCACTGGCGAGGTGGGAATTCCGCGGGAATAGGGGCGGGGAAAAAAACCCACCTTCGAGGTCGCGACGTGCGGCTTCGGGATCGCCCGGGGGACGTGGGAATTCCAGGGGAACACGGGGGGAAATGGGTCGGAATAATGGGAGGAGGCTCGGGAGCGTGGAACGGGACTTTGGGATCATCCAGCTGCTCCCTGGGGAGGTGGGAATTCCGTGGTAGTTGTTGGGATTCCGGGCGGGGAAAAAATCTTTGCGATGGTGAAATGAGACTCTGGGAGGTGGGAAAGACACAGGAACTGGGGGGATGTTGGGGTTCCAGGAGAGGAATTTTTGGGATCCGGGAGGGATATTTTGGGATCTGGAGGATCTGAATTCCCAGTTTTTCCCCCCAGAATCCCCTCCAGGTGCTGGTCAATGCCATCATCAACTCGGGGCCCCGCGAGGACTCGACTCGGATCGGCCGCGCCGGCACCGTCCGGAGACAGGCCGTGGACGTGTCCCCCCTGCGCAGGGTCAACCAGGTACCCCAGAATTCCCAAAGCTCCCCAGTCCTGGGATCCCCCAGTCCCAGAATCACCAAATCCTGGAATTCCCAAATCTTGGGATCTCAAATCCCACAATCTAGGGATCCCCCCCAATCCCAGGATCCCAAATACTCCAATGCTAGAATACCTCAATCCCAGAACCCCCACATTCTGGGACCCCAAATCCCCAAGTCTCGGGATCCCACAATCCCAGGATCTCCCAATCCTGGGAACTCAAGTCCCACAAACCCCCTAATCTTGGAACCCCAAATCCCCCGATCCTGGGACCTCAAATCCTGCGATCCCAGAATCCCCAAATCCCAGGGGGCTCCTTAACCCTGTTCCCAGAGGGTTCCCGTTCTCCCTGTTCCTGAGGAGATCCCCCTCATTCCCGGTTTTTCCCATTCCAGGCCATCTGGCTCCTGTGCACGGGTGCCCGCGAAGCCGCTTTCCGGAACATCAAAACCATCGCCGAGTGTTTGGCCGACGAGCTCATTAATGCAGCCAAGGTACCCCAAACACCCCAAACCCACCCCAAAAACCTGCTCCAGGCCTTCCCAAATAACTCCCAAATCCCCAAACCCCCCTAGAGCCCCCCAAAAAAACCCCAAACCACCCCAAAAACACTCCCCCAATCTCCCCCCCAGACCCCTCAAAACCACACCCAGACCCCCTAACCCCCCCCCCAGACCCCGGATTCCAAGGACAGGGAATTCCCAGATCCCTGAATTTTTGGAAGGGAGGGTCAGAGTGAGCACTCAGACCCCCCAAAGCCCCTCAAAATCCTCCCCAGCCCCTCCTCAACCCCCTTTTCCCGCTTTTCCAGGGCTCTTCCAACTCCTACGCCATCAAGAAGAAGGATGAGCTGGAGCGTGTGGCCAAATCCAACCGTTAGAGACCCCCTGGAACGGGGGACCCCTCCCCAAATAAATCCATGTGTTCTCTGATCCCCCCTGCCTGTCCTGGGGGTCAATTCCCAACCCCCTCCCAAAAATTCAGAATCTGGGAATTCCTTGTGCCTGGAATTCGGGGTCTGGGGGGGTGTTTTGGGGGCATTTTTAGGGATATTTGGGTGTTAATTCCAACTCCCCTTCCAGAAAACCCAGACTCTGGGAACACCCAAAATCTGGGACCACCCTTTCCCGAACCACTTCCCAACCCATCCCAGAATTCCTGAGGCCCTTAAAACTCTGGGATGTGGCTCTGGGACCCCCCAAATCCCAATCCAGACCCCCCACCAATCCCTCTGGATCCCGTCTTCCCTGGAAAACACCACAGGAGACACTTGGGAAGAAGGAAAAGAGTCCGGTTTTCCCAGTAAAGTGCGGCTGTACAGGAGGGGCCGGACCCGGATACAACAGTCTGGGAATTCGGGAATTCTCTGGACACGTGGAATTCCATCCAGATGATCCCACTGGATCCACCCCCATCCCAAAAACCTGCCCTCTGGATCCGTCCCATTCCCGAGGGATTGGGAACAACACCCTGCGTGGATTCAAAGCCGGGCTTGGAGACAAAGCCCGGACCTAAAACTTTGGGGATTCCCAGGGAATTCCCATGGGATACAACCCTGGAATGGGATCCCAGGGTCAGGGAGCTACAGGGGATTATGGGGATTCCTGGGATGGGGAAGAGGGGGAGGGATGGGAATTGCTACGGGTGGAGAGGGGGTGGGAAGGCACCAGGAGTGGTGTGGGATGAGTAGGATTTGTGGGATCACTGGGGGTTTTGGGATGAGTGTGGGATTTATGGGATCACTGTGGGATTTCTGGGAATGCTGTGGGATTTATGGGATCACTGTAGGATTTTTGGGATAACTGTGAGGTGTTTGGGATAACTTGAGGGGGTCTGGGGATGATTGTCAGGTTTTTGGGATAACTGTAGATTGTATGGGATAACTGTAGGATTATGGGAATGCTGTGGGATTTCTGGGATAACTGGGCATTGACTGTAGAGGAGATCAGGACAACCCTTGGGGAATTTTGGGGGGTCTTCCCACTTTTCCAACTCATCTCCCGCTCCTCCCTCTTTATTTAAGCCCCACCCCTTATTTAAGCCCCTCCCACACCGCTTTTCCACCTGATCCCAGGAAACACCTGGAACCCCGGGAAAGGTGGAGAACACCCCAAACCAGCACAATTATCCCAAAAACCTCATTAATAATTGGTCAAAGAGGCCCCGCCCCCGATCCAAGCCCCTCCCACCCCAGTTTCCCATTGAATTCCCGGAGGAGCAAAACACCCCGAACCACCTCCGAGACGCCCCAAATTACCCCAAACCCTCATTAACAATTAGCTGTCGAGGCCCCGCCCCCGGTCCAAGCCCCGCCCCCGGGGCGGGGTCACTTGTAGAGGAGGTGGACGCGGCTCCCGTCGCAATTCCCGCGTCCCAACTTCTCCGCCTGCTCGGACACGAGGCAGCGCACCAGGGGCAGGTTGGGTTGGTAGAAGGGGGGTCCCGTCCCCCCTCCCCCGCCCGGGGGGGCCGCGGGGGCTCCCCCCGATCCCGGCGGGAAGTGGTTGTTGTCGCCGTTCTCCCGGGAGGGGTTGGACGGGCGGCGGCGGGAGCGGAGCTGCTGCCGGTCCTGGAGCTGCTGCCGGAGCTCCGACACCCGCTCTTCCTTCTGGGAACGGGAACGGGAATGCCCCTCAGCGGGGCCCCCCCGACCCTCAGATCCCGTCTGACGTCCTCAAACCACCATTTTAGGGTCGCAGTCCCATTCTGGGTCCCCCAACCCCATTTGGGGTCCCAATCTCATTCTGGGTCCCCCAAACCCCAAACTGGGGTCCCCCAACCCCATTTAGAGTCCCCTAAACCCCATTTGGGGTCCCAACCCCTATTTGGGGCCCCCCAAACCCCAATTTGGGGTCCCCCAACCCCATTTAGGGTCCCCTAAACCCCATTTGGGGTCCCAACACCTATTTGGGGCCCCCCAATCCCCCCTTTGGGGTTGTCTCCCCCCCCGACCTCGGCGATGATCTTCTCCAGCTCCCGGTTCTCCTTCTCCAGGAGCCGGGATTTCTCCTCCTCGTTGTTGTTGGTGGAGGATCCCGTTTTCATGGTGTCCTGCTGCTCCGACTGCCACTCCCCCCGCGTGATCAGGCGCCGCATCTGCATTTATGGGATTTATGGGATTGACCCCAAAACAATGACTGTGGGGTCCACAGGGTGTGGGGGGGTCAATAGGATGGTTCGAGGATCAGTGGGATGGCTATAGGGTCAATGGGATCACTGTAGGGTTCACGGGATCACTGTAGGGTTTATGGGATCACTGTGGGGTTTTGGGTCACTGCAGGGTTTTGGGATAACTGTGGGGTCTGTGTAGTCACTGTGGGTTCTGTAAGGTCACTGTAGCATTTATAGGATCTCTGTAGGATCTCTAGGATCTCTGTAGGATCTCTAGGATCTCTGTAGGATCTATGGGATAACTGTAGGATTTATGGGGTCACTGTAGGATTTATGGGGTCACTGTAGGATTTTGGGTCACTGCAGGGTTTTGGGGTCACTGTGGGGTCTCTGTGGTCGGTCCCAAGCCCACCTTGGGCACGAAGAGCACGACGAGGGTGATGTAGGACGAGAAGACGACGGCCAGCGCCGCGAAGGCAAAGGCGGCGTCCTGTTGGCTGCTCAGGATCATCGTCACCGGCGCCGTGATGAGGCAAAGCACCTGGGGGGGGGTTTGGGGTCACCCTGTGGGATTTGGGGTCACCAGGTGGGATTTGGGGTGTTTTTGGGGTGGTTTGGGGTGTTTTTTACCGCCACGTTGTAGATGGCCATGCCGATGGCGCGGTGGTCGTTGATCTTCTCGGTGGAGACGCTCTTGGTCTCGTAGGCCAAGAAGATCCCGAGGAGGAGCAGGAGACCCTTGAACCCATAAAAAATCCCTGGAAAAAGGGGGGGGGCAGGGGAATGGGATTGGGGGGTCAAACAGGGACCCCAGAACCTCCTTGTGCCCCCCAAATCCTCCCTGTGCACCCCCAAAACCCACTTTTACCCCCCAAAACCCCCTTTTCTCCCCCCCAAAACCTCTCTAAACCCCCCCAGAACCACCCAGACCCCCCAAACCCTCTTTTACCTCCCAAAACTCCCCCAAAAGCCCCCAAAATGGCCCCCAAACCCCTTTTCCCCCCCAAAAAAATGCCCCTACAAGCCCCCTTTTCCCCCAAAACTCCCCGTCCCTGCCCACTCCTGTCCCCCCCCGACCCCCCTGAGCCCCCCACAACCTCCCAGACCCCCCGAAGGCCCCACCAGGACCCCCCAAAACCCCACCCAGCCATGTGTTCATCTTGGTGGAGCTGCAGTGCTCGAGCTGGGGCAGGATGGACACGTCCAGGTCAGTCTTGGGCTCCTCCTTGGTGAATTCCTGGGAATTTGGGGTGGGAATGGGGCACAGAGGGGGTGGTGAGGGGGTGGGAGCTGCGGGGACTCCCCTAAAGCCCCCCCAATGTAGAGGAGATGCCCCCAACACCTTGAATATCAAGACGAGCCCCCCAAGGTCTTGAATCGCTTTAAGACCCCCAAAACACACCCAAAACCCCAATTCCAAGGACAGGGAAGTTTCCAGATTCCTGAATTTTTGGGGAGGGGTCGGAATGAACACCCAGAGCCCCCAAAACAACCCCCACACCCCTAAAACTCCCCCAAGGACCCCCCAAAACAACCCCCAGAGCCCCCCACACCCCCAATTCCAAGGACAGGGGACTTCCCAGAATCCTGAATTTTTTTGGGGACCCCCCAGAAGCCCCCCCAGGGCCCCCCTTCCCCCCACCTCGATGGTTCGGTGCAGGGGGTCCACGATCTGCCACACGACCAAGGTCACCACGTCCAGCCCCACCAGCAGCCCCACGGTGGCGTAGAGTTTCCAGGGCTCCAGAGTCTGGGATTTGGGGATTTTGGGATGAGGCCGGGTCACCAGGGACCCCCTGAGACCCCCCCCAGTGTCCCCCCTCACCTTCCTCTTCTCCTTCTTCTCCTCCTTCTTGGTGAAGACGGTGTGGACCCACCAGATCTTGGTGAACATGCTGCCGTAGGCCAGGCTAAAGCCCAGGCCTAAGAGCCAAAGCCGGGCCTGAAAGGGACGGTTGTGCTTCCAGCTGGGAATTCCCGGGACACCTGGGCCACCCCCAGGGACGGGACCCCCCCAAAAGGGGTGTAAATCCCCCCAAAATGGGTGTAAAATCCCTGAAAGGGCTGTAAAACCCCTAAAATGTGTATAAACCACCCCAAAATGGGAGTAAACCCCTAAAATGGGAGTAAACCCCTAAAATGGGAGTAAACCCCCGGCTGTATCTCTGACTGTTCTTCCTCCAGCTGTTCCCACCCCTGTTTGTCCCCATTCCCTGGCTGTGTTTCCAGCTGTTCCCGTCCCTGGCTGTGTTTCCAGGTATCCCTGGCTGTTTCCAGCTGTTCCTCCTCCCCCTGTTCCCATCCCTGGCTGTGTTTCCAGGTATCCCTGGCTGTGTTTCCAGCTGTTCCTCCTCCCCCTGTTCCCGTCCCTGGCTGTCCCAGACCTGGCAGACGAAGGGGAACATCCCGGGGCCGATGTGGTATCCGTCCAGTCCCAGTGGGAACACGGCGGCGAGCGCCAGGGTGCAGCCCACGGCCGTCATGTTGTTCAGGTAGGGCTGGGAATTCTGGATGTACCTGCAGGGAAAGGGCCAGGACATTCCACTGGGGACCTACAACCCATTTTTCCTGGTTTTTCCCTGTTTTTCTCCTGGGTTTTTCCCCAGTCTCTTTCTGTTTTCCACATTTTCCCTGGTTTTCTCCATTTGGGGAGGTGTTCCCAAATCCTGAGACAGGGGGGTGTCCCCAAATCCTGACACAGGGGGGGTGTCCCCAAATCCTGACACAGGGGGGTGTCCAGATCCCAGGACAGGGGGGGGTGTCCCCAAATCCCAGGACAGGGGGATGTCCCCAAATCCCAGGACAGGGGAGTGTCCCCAAATCCTGACACAGGGGGGTGTCCCCAAATCCCAGGACAGGGGGTGTCCCCAAATCCCGGGACAGGGGGTGTCCCCAAATCCCAGGACAGGGGGGTGTCCCCAAATCCCGGGACAGGGGGTGTCCCCAAATCCCGGGACAGGGGGGGTGTCCCCAAATCCCAGGACAGGGGGGAGGTGTCCCCAAATCCCAGGATGGAGGGGGTGTCCCCAAATCCCAGGACAGGGGGTGTCCCGCCCTCCCGCCGACCTGACGTGGCCGTTGTAGATGTTGAAGGCGAGGCAGACGACGGCCAGGACGATCCCCAGGGACGCCAGGACGGACACGGAGATGAAAAGCTTCTGGGAGAGGAAGCGGAAGGTGGTGATGACCTTGGTGTAGTCGGCGGGCGGGGAACCCCCTGTGGGACCGGCGGGGCCGTCAGGGGGGCCGGGGGGCCCCCAGCCCTGCCCCCGGCCCTGCCCCCCGACCACCCCCCTGTGCCCAGTTCCTCACCAGTTTTCTGAATTTCCCCTTTTCCCCTGTGATTTTCCCCTGTGATTTTTCCCAGTTTTCCCCTGTGATCTTTCCCAATTTTCCCCTGTGATTTTTCCCAGTTTTCCCCTGTGATTTTCCCCTGTGATTTTTCCCAATTTTCCCCAGTTTCCCCTGTGATTTTCCCCTGTGATCTTTCCCAATTTTCCCCAGTTTCCCCTGTGATTTTCCCCTGTGATCTTTCCCCATTTCCCCCATTTTCTCCCCCATTTCCCCTGTGATTTTCCCCTGTGGTTTTTCCCAATTTTCCCGTGATCTTTCCCCATTTCCCCCATTTTCTCCCCCATTTCCCCTGTGATCTTTCCCAATTTTCCCCAGTTTCCCCTGTGATTCTCCCCTGTGATCTTTCCCAGTTTCCCCCATTTCCCCCCCATTTCCCCTGTGCTTTTCCCTGTGGTTTCCCCGGTCCCGCCCTCACCGATCCAGCGGTCGTTGTTGTACCAGGACAGGTTGTCCTTGGTGCTGTCGTAGTACCCGATCTTCTTGTAGACGCCTCCTGGGGACACCCGGGCGTTGGGGACACCTCGGGGGGGTCACCAGGGACCCCGGGGGGTCTCCTGCCCCCCCAGACCACCCAGCCCCCGTTTCCTCCTCACCCTGGAGCTGCTCAATGAGGGTCCAGGCCATGCGGGACCCGCTGGCGTCAAACACCACGTGGCCCTGGGGGGACGGAGAGGGGACCAGTTGGGGACAGCCCGGGGGTCCCCAGAGGGGGGTGGGACAAGGTTTGGCTCTGGGAGGGTTGGGGACCCCCTTGGTGGCCCCTCCACCCCCCGGGGAAGCTCGGGGACCCCCTGGGCCGCACCGAGACGCCCTCGAAGGCCGAGGAGTTGAGGGCCCGGTAGATCTCATCCGTGATGTTCTTGTTGTTGTAGTTGAAGTCCTCCAACCTCAACCCCTTCTTGACCAGCTCGGCCGAGGTCTTGTTGAGGGCCAGGGCCAAGGCCCAGATGGCATCGTAGGCCAGGGGGGCCTCCTGGAACCCCCCGGTCTCCTCAGGGTTCTTCCCCAGCCTCTTCTGGAGCTTCTCGATGAACTCCTGTGACGTCTGCGGGGGGTCGACACCGCGGGTCGGGGGGGGTCGGGTTGGGATGGGTTGGGGACGTTCTTGGTGGCACCTCCACCCAACTGGGAGGGTTGGGGACACCCTTGGTGACACCTCCACCCAAAATGGTGGGTTGGGGACACCCTTGGCTTGAAGGGTTGGGGACACCCTTGGTTTGAAGGGTTGGGGACACCCTTGGTGGCCCTTGGCCCTGGGTGTGTCACTGACCCCCTTGGTGCCCCTTGGAGTGTCATTGACCCCCTTGGTGGCCCTGGGACCCCCTTGGTGGCCCTTGGAGTGTCATTGACCCCCTTGGTGGCCCTGGGACCCCCTCGGTGGCCCTTGGAGTGTCATTGACCCCCTTGGTGGCCCTGGGACCCCCTCGGTGGCCCCGGGCGGGTCAGGGTCGCCCCGGTACCATGTTGGAGATGCTCCTGGTGTTCTCAGGGTTGAGCATCACGATCTCGGTGGTGACGTGCCCCTCCACGGCCTCGGCCATCTCGGCCTCGGTGCAGTTGATGGCAGGGTCCTTGATGCGGAACCAGTTGTCGGCGTACCAGCCAATCAGGAACCACACGTACTTCTTGCCGTAGAGCTTCTCCTTGTACACCTGGGGGGGTCCATCCATCCATCTCCAGCGTCTCCAGCCTCCTCCAGTTGACCATGTCCATCCCTCCATCCACCTTCCATCCCTCCATCCACCTTCCATCCCTCCATCCATCACCCATCTGTCCACCCTTCTCCTCTCCCAACCATCCATCCATCCCTCCGTCCATCTAACCATCCATCTCCGTCCATCCACCATCTCCAGGTGGTCTCCATCCCTCCCTCCATCCCTCCCTCCATCCCTCCCTTCCTCCCTCTCACCTCACAGAAGACCTTCCTGGCCTCGGTCTCGTAGAAGAGCCCCACGATGATCCGGGCGTCCTGGCGCTGGGGGGACACATCAGCTGGGGGGTGTGTCCTCACCCTGGCCCCTCCCACCCTCATTTGCATAAATTCACATCAGGGCTGACCCCCCCCAGACTGCCTCACAACCCCCCAACTCCCTCCCAAATCCTTGGATCCATCCTTGGACCCCCAGCCAGGTCCCCTTGGTTGACCCCCAACCCCTCCTTGGTGCCCCCCGACCACCCCAAATCCCCCCAGACTCCCTCCGTGCCCCCCCAAAACCCCCATCCTGACCCCCCCAGACCTCCCCCCGCCCCCCGGGTGGTCTCACCTTGAGGTTCCTGACGGGGGCGGCGGGGTCGGAGAAGAAGCTCTGGCGGAAGGTGATCTCCAGCCCGGCCTCCTTCACCCGCTGGTCCAGGTCGTCCAAGGTCTGAGGGGGGTTGGGGGGTCCCGGGGAGGGGGGAGAGAGGGTGGAGTGAGTCTGGGGGGGATCTGGGGGGGTTGGGGGTCACCGAGGAGGGGTTGGAATTCCCGGATCTGGGAATGGTGGGGGGTCCTGGCGGGTCCAGGGGGGTCCTCACCGAGGTGAAGACCTCGGTGGTCTGCTGGATGGTGGCGATCTTGGTCCAGCCCCACTTCTTGAAGAGCTGCACCCTCGTGGGGTTGTGGAGCGTCGCCGACGGGTGGGTCCGGAAAAAGGTCGGGAAGCGCTGCCGGTTGGACAGGGCCGGGGAGCTGGAGCCGTAGGAAAGCTGGGAATTCCGGGAGGGAATGTGGTCACGGGGCAGGCAACAAAGAGATACCCCCTCCCCATGCCAACCACACCAGGGACACCTGGAGCCAGAGGAAAGCTGGGAATTCTGGGAACGGTCCCGTGTGGATACGACCACGGGATACTGGGAACGGGTCATGGGATACTGGGAACAGGTCATGGGATACTGGGAACGGGTCATGGGATACTGGGGATGGCCCCATGTGGATACTGGGAATGGCTCCGGGTGGATATGACCATGGGATACTGGGAATGGTGTCCCCAAACGCCGCTGTCCCCCCGCCCCAGCATTCCCAGCATTCCCGGCATTCCTGGTGTCCCCAAACTCCATTGTCCCCCCGCCCCAGCATTCCCAGCATTCCCAGTGTCCCCAGACTCTGTTGTCCCCCCGCCCCAGCATTCCCAGTGTCCCCAAACTCCACTGTCCCCCCGCCCCAGCATTCCCAGCGTTCCCGGCGTTCCCGGCGTCCCTCACCACGATGAGGTTCCACATGCGGGCGGCCTCGGCCACGAGCGTGGAGACGCTGGAGCAGCCGGGCATGAGGATGATCTTGATGGGGTCGTTGTAGAGCAGCTCGTACAGGAACTTGGTGGCCTGGCCGGGGTCACACTGGGGGGGCACGGGGACACATTGGGGGGGGGGACACCCCAGACCGCCCTCTCCCAGTCCCACCCAGTGGGCGCTCCCAGTTCCTCCCAGTTCAACCCCCCCCCAGCCCCAAATTCCATCCTAAAACCCCTTTCTGGGGGCTCCCTGAGCCCCCACATTGAGGATTTGGGGGAGGGGGGCGTCCCAGTTTTTTGGGGGGGCCATAAAGGGTTTGGAGACACTCCCCCCCCAGCAGCTCCCAGTTCCTCCCAGTCCAGCCTCCCAGCAGCTCCCAGTTCCTCCCAGTCCAGCCTCCCAGCAGCTCCCAGTTCCTCCCAGTCCGACTCCCCCAGCCCCAAATTCCACCCCAAAACCCCTTTCCTGGGGGTCCCCAAGCCCCCAAACGGAGGATTTGGGGGGTTCCCGGAGGGGGGGGGATGGGCCTGGGGGGGGTCCATGAATAATTCAGGACACGGATGGTCCCGGAAAAAGAGCCGGGAGCGGTTGCCATGGCAACCCAGCGGCAGACCCAGCAGCATCCCTGTTGCTGTGGCAACCGGGCAGGACCAGTGGGGGGGCCGGGGGGGGGCTGAGGGGGCCCAAAAGGGGGGTCCAAGAGGGACAGACAGACAGACAGGGGGGATCCGGGGAGGGTTTGGGGGGATTTGGGGGTTTAGGGGGATTTAGGGGAGCTTTGAGGGGATTGGGGAGATTTGGAGGAGTTTTGGGGAGGGTTGAGGGGTCTGAGGGGGACTTGGGGGGATTTTGGGGGGGTTTCTGGGGTATTTGGGGGGGGTTGGGGGAGTTTGGGGGGATTTTGGGGGTGTTTGGTCACCTCCTGGTGACCTCCACCCCATTCCACCTCCTTCCATCATCTCCCAGTGACCCCAAACCCCCTCCCTGTGACCCCAAACCTCATCGTAGACCCCAAAACTCATCTTCAACCTCATCCCACCCCATCCCATCACCTCTCAATGACCCCAAACCCCCTCCTGGTGACCCCAAACCTCAGCCTGGTGACCCCAAATGCCATCCCACCCCATCCCACCCCCTCCTAGTGCCCCCAAACCCGCTCCTGGTGACCCCAAACCCCCTCCATTGCCCCCCAAACCCCATCCCACGCCATCCCACCCCATGTCCCACCTTGCTGTCGTGGTGGATCAGCCTCAGCTCATAGTCGGGCAGGATGTCCCACCCCACCTCAGTGACCCCAAACCCCCTCCAGTGACCCCAAACCCCATCCCACCCCACCTCAGTGACCCCAAACCCGCTCCTGGTGACCCCAAACCCCATCCCACCCCATTCCCCCGTGTCCCACCTTGCTGTCGTGGTGGATGAGCCTCAGCTCGTAGTCGGGCAGGATGTCGGGGCGCCGGTTGACGTCCTCCAGGGCCATCTGCACGGCGGGCAGGCAGGCCTGGCCCCCCGGCCACCCCCCGCTCATGGGGAACAGGGCGCCCACGTGCACGGCCTTCCTGCCTGGGCCCCCCCGAGCGGGGCCGCAGCCCAGGGCCAGGCTCAGCAGGGCCACCAGCACCCACCGCCCCGGGGCCACCGGGGCCACCCGCGGCCACCGCCCGCCCTCGGAGGGCCCCCCCGGCGGGGCCCGCATTCCCGGCGGGATGGGGGGTCAGGAGAGGGGCGGGGGGGCCATGGGAAAAGGGGGAGAGGGGCGGGGGGGGTTGGGGAGCGGTTTGGGGGTCGGTTTGGGGGGTTTGGGGCCGATTTGGGATTCGGGGTTGGGTTTGGGGGTTTGGGGGGGGGTTGGAGGTGGTTTGGAGGTTGGGGGTGGTTTGGGGTTGGGGTTGGGATTTGGGGGTTGGGGGTCGAGGGTTTGGGGTTGGGATTGGGGTTTTGGGGGGGTCTGAGGATGGCCTGGAGTTGATTTGGGGTTGATTTGGGATTTGGGGTTGGTTTGGGGGGTGGGAGGGAGGGTTTGGGGTTTTGGGATGGGGGGTGGGAGGGAGAGGGTTCGGGGTTGGTTTGGGGTCGATTTGGGGCTTGGGGGTGGAGATTTGGGGTTTTGGGGGTTTGGGGGGGTGGGAGGAGCGGCGATAACGGGATTGAGATGGAAAATAATGGGATGGGGAGAGGAGGAATAACAGGATGGGGAGAGGGGAAAATAAAAGGGAGAGAGGGTGGAAAAAACCAGGATGGGGAGGGAATAAAAACCAGGATGGGAAGGAGGAAATAAAAGGGATAGAGGTGGGAAAAAAATGGGATGGAGAGGGGAGAAAAAAAACTGGGATGGGAGGGTGGGGAAAGATCAGGATGAGGAGGTGGGAAAAACCGGGATGAGGAAGGGGAAATAAAAGGGATCGGGGTCGGGAAATGAGAGGGATGGAAAAAGAGGGGAAATGGGGGATGAGAGGGATGGAGAAGAGAGGGATGAGAGGGATGGAGAAGAGAGGGATGAGGGGAGAGGGAAGATGGAGAAGCCGGAGGAGCCGGAGGGATTTGGGGGCGGAGAAAATCCGGCGGGGACGGAATCGGGAATTCGGGAGAGAGGGAAAAACAGGGATGGGGGAGGAAAGGATGGGAGGGGGAGGGGAGAGAGAGGGAGGGGGAGGAGCCAGGAGGGGGAGGGGGAGAGGGAGAGGGGAGGAGAAAGAGGAGGAGGGGGGCGGAGCGAGGGAGGAGGGGAGGGAGGAGGAGGAGGGAGAGGGGAGATGGGAGGGAGGGAGGGAGAGAGGGAGAGGGGAAGGGATGGGAGAGGGAGGAGGAGGAGGAGGGAGAGGGAGCGAGGAAGGACAGAAGGAGGAGGAGGAGGAGCGAGAGGGGAGGGGGTGGGGGGGGTCTTTGGGGGACTCCACCCCCCAGGGCAGAGTTTGGGGTGTCCCAGGGGGGTCAAAGGGGGTTGGGGGGTCTCTGGGGGTCTCCACCCCCCAGGGTAGATTTTGGGAGGGGTCCCGGGGGGGGGGTAAGTGGGGGGGGAGGGCTCAGGGTGGGGGGAGGGGACAGACTCACCTGAGGGGGAGCGACGAACTGGGGGGGGGGGGAATAAAACTGAGTCACAAAGGGACCCCCCCAAATCACAGGGACACCCCAAAACCACAGGGACCCCCCAAAACCACAGGGACCCCACACACACCCCAGGGACCCCCCAAAACCACAGGGACCCCCTCAAATCACAGGGACTCCCCAAACCACAGGGACTCCCCCAAATCACAGGGACCCCCCCAAAATCACAGGGACCCCCCCAAATCACAGGGACCCCCCCAAAATCACAGGGACCCCCACAGGGACTCCCCAAACCACAGGGACCCCACACACAACCCCAGGGAACCCCAAAACCACAGGACCCCCCACGGGGACCCCTGTGGGGGCTGAAATCCCACCCTGGGGAACCCCCAAACCCAAGGACAACCCCCCAGGAACCCAAACCCCAACCCAGAGGCCCCCCACCCACCCCAAGCCCCCCGAGACCCCTCTGGGACCCCCCAGGAACCCAAATCTGAACCCTGGAGACCTCCAAAGGCACCCAGAGCCCCCCCAAAGCCCCCCCGGGGCCCCCCCTTTGTGTCTCACGCTCGCAGACGGGTTTGGGGTGGCTCCAGCGGCCCAGCTTGGTGCAGTTGCTGCGGGCGCTGCCCACCAGGCGGAACCCCGGCTCGCAGCTGTACTCGGCCCACGTGCCCTCCACCGGCACCCGCTCCAGCCCCCGCGGCACCACCCGCCCATTCTCCAGGCTCAGGTGCATCCGGGGGCACGTCCGCACTGCGGCACCCGGGGGGACAACGGTCAGCGCGACAACGGTCAGCGGGATGGGCAACGGGGGGGGCAAGGGGATGGTGGTCGTGGGTAATGGGATGGTGGTCAAAGTGGGGGATGGTCAAGGGGATGGTCAAGGGGATGGTCATGGGGATGGTCAAGGGGATGGTCAAGGGGATGGTCATGGGCATGGTCAAGGGGATGATTGGGGGCAACACAATGATGGCCAAGGGGATGGCGGTCAAGGGGATGGTGGTCAAAGTGCTAGTCATGGGTAACATGATGGTGGTCAAGGGGATGGGTTGTGGGCAACACGATGATGGTCAAGGGGACGTTGGTCAAGGTCTGGGGGATGGTGGCCAAGGTGATGGTGGTCAAGGGGGATGGTGATGACGGTCAAGGTGATGGTGTTGGTGGTCAAGGTCTGGGGGACGGTCAAGGTAACGGTGGTCAAGGTAAGGCCTTCATGGTGGGCAAGAAGGGACATTGATGGGATGGGGACATTGATGGGACGGGACGGGATGGTGACAGTGACAGGACAGGGCTGTTGATGGGATGGTGACAGTGATGGGATGGTGGCACTGACAGGACTGGGACAGGATGGTGACAGTGACAGGACAGGGACACTGACAGGACTGGGACAGGACGGTGCCAGTGACAGGACAGGGACACTGACAGGACTGGGACAGGACGGTGCCAGCAATGGGACGGTGGCAGTGGCGTTGGCGCGGGGGACACTCACGGCAGCGGCTGGGGTGCGCCATGGCCGTCCAGGTGCCGTCGCGCTGGCACTTGCGCACCTTGGGGCCCCACGATCTCGCGGTCGGGGCCGGCACACGTACTCGATCTCGTAGTCGAAGGGCAGGAACCGCACGCTCTGCACCTCCTCGGGGGTCAGGCCCCGGTAGCGGATCCCCCCGTCCCGCGGCGGGTGGATGATCTGGCACCCTGGCACCCCAAAACGGTGGGTGGGGGGGTGTCCCATGGGGCCGGGGGGGTCACTGAGGGTTGGGGGGGTCACTGAGGTTTGGGGGGGTCACTGAGGTTTGGGGGGTTCCATAGGGTTGGTGGGTTCCGTAGGGTTGGGGGCACCCCACGGGGTTGGAAAGTTCCACAGGGTTGAGGGGTCCCAGAGAGTTTGGGGGATCCCACAGGGTTGGGATGATCCAATAAGGTTGGGGGAGTTCCATAAAGTTGGAGGGTTCCATAGGTTTGGGGATCCCATAGAACTGGGGGGGGGTCCCATAGAACTGGGGTGGGTGGGTCCCCATAGGGTTGGGTGGGGTCCCATAGGGTTGGGAGGGTCCTGTAGGGTTGGGTGGGTCCTGTAGGGTTGGGTGGGTCCTGTAGGGTTGGGTGGATCCCATTGGGTTGGGTGGGTCCTGTAGGGTTGGGTGGGTCCTGTAGGGTTGGGGGGGTCCTGTAGGGTTGGGTGGGTCCTGTAGGGTTGGGGGGGTTCCGGGGGTCCCCCGGGGGGTTTGGGGGTCACCCACCTTCAGTGAGGTTGGTGTGGACGGTGCCGCGGGCGGGGGCCGCGCTCAGCACCAGGAGCAGCAGCGGCAGCATCTGTGGGGGAGAGACCCGGATACGGCCCGGCCCTATAGGGGACACTCAGGCCCTATAGGGAACACCCCAGGCCCTATAGGGGACACCCCAAATACAGCACAGCCCCTATAGGGGACACTCAGGCCCTATAGGGGACACCCCACGCCCTATAGGGGTCACCCCAAATACAGCACAGCCCCTATAGGGGACACCCCCAGCCCCTCCCTCCCCTCCCCAAAATTCCCCCCCCCAAGCGTTTCCCACCCCTAAAAAAGGGGAGACCCCCAAGCAAGGGGAGACCCCCCCCAAAATAACAGGAGAGACCCCCAAAAACGGGGAGAACCCCCAAATTAAGGGAAGACCCCCCCCAAAAGTAACGGAGACCCCCCCTCAAATAAGGGCAGACCCCCAAAATAAAGGGAGACCCTCAAAAAGGGGGAGCCCCCCCCCAGAACGTGTCCCACCCCCCCAAAAAAAAGGGGGGAACCCGCCCAAAAACAGGGGAGACCCCAAAATAAAGGGAGACCCCAAAAGGGGGATACCCCCCCAAACATGTCCCAGCCCCCCCCAAAAAAGGGGAGACACCCTCAAAAAACAGGGGAGAACCCCAAAATAAAGGGAGACCCCCCCAAAATAAAGGGAGACCCCCAAAACCAGGGGGAGACCCCCAAATTTGGGGGGGGGAGGGGGGTGTTTCCTTACCTTGGCCTGAGGTTCCCGGTGCGGGGGGAGGGGGAGACCCCAAATCTGGGGGGTGGGGGAGGGGCGGCGGTCGCGGGGGGGGGGTCCCCGGTGATGGAGGGGGGGGTCCCCAAATTTGGGGGGGGGTCCCACGAAGCCCCTCCCGGAGCCGGGGGGGGGGAGGGGAGATGGAGCCGAAGATGCTCCGGGTGGAGGATGGGAGAGAAAAACGGGGGGAGGGGCGAGGAGGGGGGAGGGCCGGCTGGGGGGGGGGGGTTGGGGGGGTCGCGGAGTGTTTTTGGGGGGGCGTCGGGGGGGGGCGCGGAGACCCCCGGGATGGGCGGCGGGTCCGAGAAGGGCCGCGGGAAGGGGCCTCAGGTGGGTGGGGGAGGGAGGGGGGAGCGGGGAGGGAGGGGGAGGGGAGAGGGAGGGGCCGGAGCCGCCTCGTGGGGGGGGAGGGAGGGGCGAGAGGGGGGAGAGGGGAGAGGGATGGGGAAGTTCGGGGGGGATTTTGGGGGGGGTCGGGGGGATTTGGGGGTGGGGGAGAGGAGGGGAGAGGGAGGGGGAGAGGGAGGGGCTGGAGCCGCCTCGGGGGGAGAGGGAGGGAGGAAAGGGGGAGAGGGATTTGGGTGTTTGGGGGGGATTTGGGTGTTCGGGGGTGGATTTGGGGGGGGGGGAGGGAGGGAGGGGAAGGGAGAGGGAGGGGCTGGAGCCGCCTCGGGGGGGAGGGGAGGGGGGCGAGAAGGGGGAGAGGGAGGTTGGGGGGGGGGGGGGGGGCTTGGGAGGGGGAGGAGGGAGGGGGGGGAGGAGGGGGGGAGAGGGATTTGGGGGCTTGAGGGGGATTTGGGGGGAGGGGGGAGGGAGGGGCAGGTCACGTGTCCCTGCACGTGTCACGTGGGAGTGACTGGGGAGAGGGGAAGACCCCCCCCCCAGCTCTTCCCTCTCCCCTCCTCCCGCACGCCCCTTCCCTCTTCTC